>NW_027197079.1:0-57500 GCF_038502225.1 Cherax quadricarinatus | reverse complement strand
ACATTCTGTCTTACTTCTAATTCTTTCAATAATAACCCTACAGTACACTTTCCCTGGTATACTCAGTAAACTTATTCCTCTATAATTTTTACAATTTCTTTTGTCCCCCTTCCCTTTATATAAAGGGACTATACATGCTCTCTGCCAATCCCTAGGTACCTTCCCTTCTTTCATACATTTATTGAACAAAAATACCAACACTCCAACACTGTATATCCCCCTGCTTTTAACATTTCTGTCATGATCCAGTCAGTTCCAGCTGCTTTACCCCCTTTCAGTCTACATAATGCCTCACGCACCTCCCCCACACTCATATCTTGCTCTTCTTCACTCCTAAAAGATGGTATACCTCCCTGGCCAGGGCATGAAATTATCTCCCCCCTTTCTTCATCGACATTTAAAAGTTCCTCGAAATATTCTCGCCATCTACCCAATACCTCCGTCTCCCCATATACTAACTCCCCTACTCTGTTTTTTACTAACATATCCATTCGTTCCCTAGACTTTCTTAACTTGTTTAACTTGCTCCAAATTTTTTTCTTATTTTCATTAAAATCTTTTGACAGTGCCTCTCCCACTCTATCATCAGCTGTCCTTTTGCACTCTCTCACCACTCTCTTCACCTTTCTTTTACTCTCCATATACTCTACTCTTCGCATAACGCTTCTGCTTTGTAAAAACCTCTCATAAGCTACCTTTTTCTCTGTTATCACACTCTTTACTTCATCATTCCACCAATTACTCCTCTTTCCTCCTGCACCCACCCTCCTATAACCACAAACTTCTGCCCACATTCTAATATTGCATTTTTAAAACTATTCCAACCCTCTTCAACCCCCCTCCCCCCACTACTAATACTTGCACCAGCCCACCTTTCTGCCAATAGTTGTTTATATCTCACCCGAACTTCCTCCTCCCTTAGTTTATACACTTTCACCTCCCTCTTATTTGTTGTTGTCATTTTCCTCTTGTCCCATCTACCTCTTACTATAACTGTAGCTACAACTAAATAATGATCCGATATATCAGTTGCCCCTCTATAAACGTGTACATCCTGGAGCCTACCCATCAACCTTTTATCCACCAATACATAATCTAATAAACTACTTTTATTACGTGTTATATCATACCTTGTATATTTATTTATCCTCTTTTTCATAAAATATGTATTACTTATTACTAAACCTCTTTCTACACATAGCTCAATTAAAGGCTCCCCATTTTCATTTACCCCTGGCACCCCAAATTTACCTACTACTCCCTCCACAACATTTTTACCCACTTTAGCATTGAAATCCCCAACCACAAGTACTCTCACACTTGGTTCAAAACTCCCCACGCATTCACTCAACATTTCCCAAAATCTCTCTCCCTCCTCTACACTTCTCTCTTCTCCAGGTGCATATACGCTTACTATTACCCACTTTTCACATCCAACGTTTATTTTTCTCCACATAATCCTTGAATTAATACATTTATAGTCTTTCTTTTCTAAGTGTAAGTAGAAGTAGCAAGACGAACCTGTAATTTTGCATATTTATGAGACAGAAAAATGGACACCAGCAATCCTACAATCCTGTAAAACAATTACAGGCTTTCGTTTTACACTCACTTGGCAGGACGGTAGTACCTCCCTGGGCGGCTGCTGTCTATCAACCTACTACCTATATATATATATATATATATATATATAAGGCAGTGGAGATGTCATGTCTGAGGGCAATGTGTGGTGTGAATATAATGCAGAGAATTCGTAGTTTGGAAGTTAGGAGGAGGTGCGGGATTACCAAAACTGTTGTCCAGAGGGCTGAGGAAGGGTTGTTGAGGTGGTTCGGACATGTAGAGAGAATGGAGCGAAACAGAATGACTTCAAGAGTGTATCAGTCTGTAGTGGAAGGAAGGCGGGGTAGGGGTCGGCCTAGGAAGGGTTGGAGGGAGGGGGTAAAGGAGGTTTTGTGTGCGAGGGGCTTGGACTTCCAGCAGGCATGCGTGAGCGTGTTTGATAGGAGTGAATGGAGACAAATGGTTTTTAATACTTGACGTGCTGTTGGAGTGTGAGCAAAGTAACATTTATGAAGGGATTCAGGGAAACCGGCAGGCCGGACTTGAGTCCTGGAGATGGGAAGTACAGTGCCTGCACTCTGAAGGAGGGGTGTTAATGTTGCAGTTTAAAAACTGTAGTGTAAAGCACCCTTCTGGCAAGACAGTGATGGAGTGAATGATGGTGAAAGTTTTTCTTTTTCGGGCCACCCTGCCTTGGTGGGAATCGGCCGGTGTGATAATAAAAAAAAAAAAAATAAATATATATATATATATATATATAAATATATATATATATATTTATATATATATATATATATATATATATATATATATATATATATATATATATATGTAAATATATGTGTGTTAGTTACCATATTGTCCTAGGCACATGTCGATTAGACACTAGGCCTGTGTGTGTGTGTGTGTGTGTGTGTGTGTGTGTGTGTGTGTGTGTGTGTGTGTGTGTGTTTGTGTGTGTGTGTGTGTGAGTGTGTGTGTGTGTGTGTGTGTAGAAGATGTAGAGAGGTGGCAGCAGTCAGACACTCCACAACAAGCACAAACAAAGCATACAAATAAAATGTTTTGTCACGTTTTCTACAGATTTATTGTCATGTATCTTCCACAGCGCGAACATTGTGAAAATGATGGAAAAAAAAAAATAGCACCCCTAATCACCTCTGTTGACTACTGCTCACCCCTGGCCACCCTGTTCACCCCTGGCCACCCTGTCCACCCCTGGCCACCCTGTTCACCCCTGGCCACCCTGTTCACCCCTGGCCACCCATGGCCACCCCTGGCAACCCCCTGCACACCCCTGATCCCAGCTCCTGGTTCATACATTGTAACAAACCGAATTAATTCTTGCGGTCGGGGCAAGCAGTGGTCGGGGAATTTTTCCAGCAGCGTTCACAGTCACTACATGAACCATCACCATGCAAGATTCATGCAGCACTACGTCATGCAAGATTCAGGCAGCACTACGTCATGCAAGATTCATGCAGCACTACGTCATGCAAGATTCAGGTAGCACTACGTCATGCAAGATTCAGGCAGCACTACGTCATGCAAGATTCAGGCAGCACTACGTCATGCAAGATTCATGCAGCACTACGTCATGCAAGATTCAGGCAGCACTACGTCATGCAAGATTCAGGCAGCACTACGTCATGCAAGATTCAGGCAGCACAACGTCATGCAAGATTCATGCAGCACTACGTCATGCAAGATTCAGGCAGCACAACGTCATGCAAGATTCATGCAGCACTACGTCATGCGAGATTCAGGCAGCACTACGTCATGCAAGATTCATGCAGCACTACGTCATGCAAGATTCAGGTAGCACTACGTCATGCAAGATTCAGGTAGCACTACGTCATGCAAGATTCATGCAGCACTACGTCATGCAAGATTCATGCAGCACTACGTCATGCAAGATTCATGCAGCACTACGTCATGCAAGATTCATGCAGCACTACGTCATGCAAGATTCAGGCAGCACTACGTCATGCAAGATTCAGGTAGCACTACGTCATGCAAGATTCAGGTATCACTACGTCATGCAAGATTCAGGTAGCACTACGTCATGCAAGATTCAGGCAGCACTACGTCATGCAAGATTCATGCAGCACTACGTCATGCAAGATTCATGCAGCACTACGTCATGCAAGATTCAGGTAGCACTACGTCATGCAAGATTCATGCAGCACTACGTCATGCAAGATTCATGCAGCACTACGTCATGCAAGATTCATGCAGCACTACGTCATGCAAGATTCATGCAGCACTACGTCATGCAAGATTCATGCAGCACTACGTCATGCAAGATTCATGCAGCACTACGTCATGCAAGATTCAGGCAGCACTACGTCATGCAAGATTCAGGCAGCACTACGTCATGCAAGATTCATGCAGCACTACGTCATGCAAGATTCAGGCAGTACTACGTCATGCAAGATTCAGGCAGCACTACGTCATGCAAGATTCAGGCAGCACTACGTCATGCAAGATTCAGGCAGCACTACGTCATGCAAGATTCAGGCAGCACTACGTCATGCAAGATTCATGCAGCACTACGTCATGCAAGATTCAGGCAGCACTACGTCATGCAAGATTCATGCAGCACTACGTCATGCAAGATTCAGGCAGCACTACGTCATGCAAGATTCATGCAGCACTACGTCATGCAAGATTCATGCAGCACTACGTCATGCAAGATTCAGGCAGCACTACGTCATGCAAGATTCAGGCAGCACTACGTCATGCAAGATTCAGGCAGCACTACGTCATGCAAGATTCATGCAGCACTACGTCATGCAAGATTCAGGCAGCACTACGTCATGCAAGATTCATGCAGCACTACGTCATGCAAGATTCAGGCAGCACTACGTCATGCAAGATTCATGCAGCACTACGTCATGCAAGATTCAGGCAGCACTACGTCATGCAAGATTCAGACAGCACTACGTCATGCAAGATTCAGGCAGCACTACTTCATGCAAGATTCAGGCAGCACTACGTCATGCAAGATTCAGGCAGGACTACGTCATGCAAGATTCAGGCAGCACTACGTCATGCAAGATTCAGGCAGCACTACGTCATGCAAGGTTCAGGCAGCACTACGTCATGCAAGATTCAGGCAGCACTACGTCATGCAAGATTCAGGCAGCACTACGTCATGCAAGATTCAGGCAGCACTACGTCATGCAAGATTCATGCAGCACTACGTCATACAAGATTCAGGCAGCACTACGTCATGCAAGATTCATGCAGCACTACGTCATGCAAGATTCAGGTAGCACTACGTCATGCAAGATTCATGCAGCACTACGTCATGCAAGATTCATGCAGCACTACGTCATGCAAGATTCAGGCAGCACTACGTCATGCAAGATTCAGGCAGCACTACGTCATGCAAGATTCAGACAGCACTATGTCATGCAAGATTCAGGCAGCACTACGTCATGCAAGATTCAGGCAGCACTACGTCATGCAAGATTCATGCAGCACTACGTCATGCAAGATTCAGGCAGCACTACGTCATGCAAGATTCAGGCAGCACTACGTCATGCAAGATTCAGACAGCACTACGTCATGCAAGATTCAGACAGCACTACGTCATGCAAGATTCAGGCAGCACTACGTCATGCAAGATTCAGGCAGCACTACGTCATGCAAGATTCATGCAGCACTACGTCATGCAAGATTCAGAGAGCACTACGTCATGCAAGATTCAGGCAGCACTACGTCATGCAAGATTCAGACATCACTACGTCATGCAAGATTCATGCAGCACTACGTCATGCAAGATTCAGGCAGCACTACGTCATGCAAGATTCAGACAGCACTACGTCATGCAAGATTCAGGCAGCACTACGTCATGCAAGATTCAGACAGCACTACGTCATGCAAGATTCATGCAGCACTACGTCATGCAAGATTCATGCAGCACTACGTCATGCAAGATTCATGCAGCACTACGTCATGGAAGATTCAGGCAGCACTACGTCATGCAAGATTCAGACAGCACTACGTCATGCAAGATTCAGACAGCACTACGTCATGAAAGAGTCAGACAGCACTACCTCAAGCAAGATTCAGACAGCACTACGTCATGCAAGATTCATGCAGCACTACGTCATGCAAGATTCATGCAGCACTACGTCATGCAAGATTCAGACAGCACTACGTCATGCAAGATTCAGGCAGCACTACGTCATGCAAGATTCAGGCAGCACTACGTCATGCAAGATTCATGCAGCAATACGTCATGCAAGATTCATGCAGCACTACGTCATGCAAGATTCATGCAGCACTACGTCATGCAAGATTCAGGCAGCACTACGTCATGCAAGATTCAGACAGCACTACGTCATGCAAGATTCATGCAGCACTACGTCATGCAAGATTCATGCAGCACTACGTCATGCAAGATTCAGACAGCACTACGTCATGCAAGATTCAGGCAGCACTACGTCATGCAAGATTCAGGCAGCACTACGTCATGCAAGATTCATGCAGCACTACGTCATGCAAGATTCATGCAGCACTACTTCATGCAAGATTCAGGCAGCACTACGTCATGCAAGATTCATGCAGCACTACGTCATGCAAGATTCATGCAGCACTACGTCATGCAAAATTCAGGCAGCACTACGTCATGCAAGATTCAGGCAGCACTACGTCATGCAAGATTCAGACAGCACTACGTCATGCAAGATTCATGCAGCACTACGTCATGCAAGATTCATGCAGCACTACGTCATGCAAGATTCATGCAGCACTACGTCATGCAAGATTCAGGCAGCACTACGTCATGCAAGATTCATGCAGCACTACGTCATGCAAGATTCAGGCAGCACTACGTCATGCAAGATTCAGGCAGCACTACGTCATGCAAGATTCAGGCAGCACAACGTCATGCAAGATTCAGGCAGCACTACGTCATGCAAGATTCAGGCAGCACTACTTCATGCAAGATTCAGGCAGCACTACGTCATGCAATATTCAGGCAGCACTACGTCATGCAAGATTCATGCAGCACTACGTCATGCAAGATTCAGGCAGCACTACGTCATGCAAGATTCATGCAGCACTACGTCATGCAAGATTCAGGCAGCACTACGTCATGCAAGATTCAGGCAGCACTACGTCATGCAAGATTCAGGCAGCACTACGTCATGCAAGATTCATGCAGCACTACGTCATGCAAGATTCAGGCAGCACTACGTCATGCAAGATTCATGCAGCACTACGTCATGCAAGATTCAGGTAGCACTACGTCATGTAAGATTCAGGCAGCACTACGTCATGCAAGATTCAGGCAGCACTACGTCATGCAAGATTCATGCAGCACTACGTCATGCAAGCAGCACTACGTCATGCAAGATTCAGGCAGCAGTACGTCATGCAAGCAGCACTACGTCATGCAAGCAGCACTACGTCATGCAAGATTCATGCAGCACTACGTCATGCAAGATTCATGCAGCACTACGTCATGCAAGATTCATGCAGCACTACGTCATATATCAAATACAACTTACATGGACATATATATAAACTCCCAAGAAATTTTCACTGATAACGAAGTGGCTTTCTCCAAATTGGCATTATATCTGTATTTTCCATTTTGCCTGATTCTTCAGAATTTCTGAGGCGATTTGCCTGAAATGTGGCCTTTCATCCGCCTAACGTTGAGCCGCTACAACCGGCTCGTGCGCTTATGAGTACATTCCACCATTATCGAAAGTTTGAAGAAAGACTCATTTCTGAGTTATCTCACCAGAACCAGCATCTCACCTTGTTTAATAAATTTAGCATATCATAAGTTACAGAGACTCATAGCGGTATAAACCTTCCTGTGGCCATGCTGTACGAGAAGTTCAATTTGGATGCCAGCCACACGAGGCTTGTTCAGGTTATCACAGAGTAAACATTGATACCGATGTTGAAAATGGTATAAAATACCGACAAGTTGATAATTAAGCCACATGTACAACAGTTAGGTATCTTTATTTCACTACTACACTGCTGCGTCTGTATCTGAAGAAGCTTACTGTGTAGGCGAAACGTTGCAACACTGAAGATACCCAACTATTGTACGTTTGTCTTAATCATCACATTAATCCCAATTCTCCTAACATTAATAAATTAGTCATTCTTAGTCCATGCAGCCTAAATTAATATTGAATATTTCCTTCAGCTAGATCTATCAGGAAGGTAAGTGTGAAGCCATCCAGAAAGTGCATTAATGAAATTATTGCATAGACAATAAATCACACAATTTAAAAAAAAATGGCAAATTGGTTCCCCCACTCCAATAAAAGTCGGAACTTCTCTTTTTATACGAGTGTGCAGAGTTTGAAGCCAGTTAGTTTAGTCGTTCTCATGTTACTGCAAGGAAACTGCTGCGTTATTTGCATGTATAAAGTTGGCGATATGGAACCTTAAGAGGTTAGTAAAAATCCCTAGCTTCCTCTAAGTATGATGCATAAATGACGAAAGTTTGAAGTCCATCGGATGAGAGGTTCCTTATTTATCGCATGGAAACCTTGGAGGAGCCTGTTTTTTTTTTCTTTTGCGGGACCCTAAGAACTACGCGCCCATAAACCTGCTAGAAATCTTCGGGAAAACTTTTGAAAGACTTGTAAACATACGACTTCCAACTCATCTTGGGACAAATCACTTATAAACAACCGACAGTTTGGCTTTAGACACCACCGTTCTACACAAGACGTTATAAACATCATCCTGATTTTTTTTTTTTTTTTTTCAACAAGTCAGCCGTCTCCCACCGAGGCAGGGTGACCCAAAAAAAGAAAAAAAATCCCCAAAAGAAAAATACTTTCATCATCATTCAACACTTTCACCACACTCACACATTATCACTGTTTTTGCAGAGGTGCTCAGAATACAACAGTTTAGAAGCACCTCTGCAAAAACAGTGATAATGTGCGAGTGTGGTGAAAGTGTTGAATGATGATGAAAGTATTTTCTTTTTGGGGATTTTCTTTCTTTTTTGGGTCACCCTGCCTCGGTGGGAGACGGCCGACTTGTTGAAAAAAAAAATCAGGATGATGTTTATAACGTCTTGTGTAGAACGGTGGTGTCTAAAGCCAAACTGTCGGTTGTTTAAAAGTGATTTGTCCCAAGATGAGTTGGGAGTCATCTGTACATAATTCATCCTGAATTATTTTTTTTATTTTTTTTTTTATTATCACACCGGCCGATTCCCACCAAGGCAGGGTGGCCCGAAAAAGAAAAACTTTCACCATCATTCACTCCATCACTGTCTTGCCAGAAGGGTGCTTTACACTACAGTTTTTAAACTGCAACATTAACACCCCTCCTTCAGAGTGCAGGCACTGTACTTCCCATCTCCAGGACTCAAGTCCGGCCTGCCGGTTTCCCTGAATCCCTTCATAAATGTTACTTTGCTCACACTCCAACAGCACGTCAAGTATTAAAAACCATTTGTCTCCATTCACTCCTATCAAACACGCTCACGCATGCCTGCTGGAAGTCCAAGCCCCTCGCACACAAAACCTCCTTTACCCCCTCCCTCCAACCCTTCCTAGGCCGACCCCTACCCCGCCTTCCTTCCACTACAGACTGATACACTCTTGAAGTCATTCTGTTTCGCTCCATTCTCTCTACATGTCCGAACCACCTCAACAACCCTTCCTCAGCCCTCTGGACAACAGTTTTGGTAATCCCGCACCTCCTCCTAACTTCCAAACTACGAATTCTCTGCATTATATTCACACCACACATTGCCCTCAGACATGACATCTCCACTGCCTCCAGCCTTCTCCTCGCTGCAACATTCATCACCCACGCTTCACACCCATATAAGAGCGTTGGTAAAACTATACTCTCATACATTCCCCTCTTTGCCTCCAAGGACAAAGTTCTTTGTCTCCACAGACTCCTAAGTGCACCACTCACTCTTTTTCCCTCATCAATTCTATGATTCACCTCATCTTTCATAGACCCATCCGCTGACACGTCCACTCCCAAATATCTGAATACGTTCACCTCCTCCATACTCTCTCCCTCCAATCTGATATTCAATCTTTCATCACCTAATCTTTTTGTTATCCTCATAACCTTACTCTTTCCTGTATTCACCTTTAATTTTCTTCTTTTGCACACCCTACCAAATTCATCCACCAATCTCTGCAACTTCTCTTCAGAATCTCCCAAAAGCACAGTGTCATCAGCAAAGAGCAGCTGTGACAACTCCCACTTTGTGTGTGATTCTTTATCTTTTAACTCCACGCCTCTTGCCAAGACCCTCGCATTTACTTCTCTTACAACCCCATCTATAAATATATTGAACAACCACGGTGACATCACACATCCTTGTCTAAGGCCTACTTTTACTGGGAAAAAATTTCCCTCTTTCCTACATACTCTAACTTGAGCCTCACTATCCTCGTAAAAACTCTTCACTGCTTTCAGTAACCTACCTCCTACACCATACACTTGCAACATCTGCCACATTGCCCCCCTATCCACCCTGTCATACGCCTTTTCCAAATCCATAAATGCCACAAAGACCTCTTTAGCCTTATCTAAATACTGTTCACTTATATGTTTCACTGTAAACACCTGGTCCACACACCCCCTACCTTTCCTAAAGCCTCCTTGTTCATCTGCTATCCTATTCTCCGTCTTACTCTTAATTCTTTCAATTATAACTCTACCATACACTTTACCAGGTACACTCAACAGACTTATCCCCCTATAATTTTTGCACTCTCTTTTATCCCCTTTGCCTTTATACAAAGGAACTATGCATGCTCTCTGCCAATCCCTAGGTACCTTACCCTCTTCCATACATTTATTAAATAATTGCACCAACCACTCCAAAACTATATTCCCACCTGCTTTTAACATTTCTATCTTTATCCCATCAATCCCGGCTGCCTTACCCCCTTTCATTTTACCTACTGCCTCACGAACTTCCCCCACACTCACAACTGGCTCTTCCTCACTCCTACAAGATGTTATTCCTCCTTGCCCTATACACGAAATCACAGCTTCCCTATCTTCATCAACATTTAACAATTCCTCAAAATATTCCTTCCATCTTCCCAATACCTCTAACTCTCCATTTAATAACTCTCCTCTCCTATTTTTAACTGACAAATCCATTTGTTCTCTAGGCTTTCTTAACTTGTTAATCTCACTCCAAAACTTTTTCTTATTTTCAACAAAATTTGTTGATAACATCTCACCCACTCTCTCATTTGCTCTCTTTTTACATTGCTTCACCACTCTCTTAACTTCTCTCTTTTTCTCCATATACTCTTCCCTCCTTGCATCACTTCTACTTTGTAAAAACTTCTCATATGCTAACTTTTTCTCCCTTACTACTCTCTTTACATCATCATTCCACCAATCGCTCCTCTTCCCTCCTGCACCCACTTTCCTGTAACCACAAACTTCTGCTGAACACTCTAACACTACATTTTTAAACCTACCCCATACCTCTTCGACCCCATTGCCTATGCTCTCATTAGCCCATCTATCCTCCAATAGCTGTTTATATCTTACCCTAACTGCCTCCTCTTTTAGTTTATAAACCTTCACCTCTCTCTTCCCTGATGCTTCTATTCTCCTTGTATCCCATCTACCTTTTACTCTCAGTGTAGCTACAACTAGAAAGTGATCTGATATATCTGTGGCCCCTCTATAAACATGTACATCCTGAAGTCTACTCAACAGTCTTTTATCTACCAATACATAATCCAACAAACTACTGTCATTTCGCCCTACATCATATCGTGTATACTTATTTATCCTCTTTTTCTTAAAATATGTATTACCTATAACTAAACCCCTTTCTATACAAAGTTCAATCAAAGGGCTCCCATTATCATTTACACCTGGCACCCCAAACTTACCTACCACACCCTCTCTAAAAGTTTCTCCTACTTTAGCATTCAAGTCCCCTACCACAATTACTCTCTCACTTGGTTCAAAGGCTCCTATACATTCACTTAACATCTCCCAAAATCTCTCTCTCTCCTCTGCATTCCTCTCTTCTCCAGGTGCATACACGCTTATTATGACCCACTTCTCGCATCCAACCTTTACTTTAATCCACATAATTCTTGAATTTACACATTCATATTCTCTTTTCTCCTTCCATAACTGATCATTTAACATTACTGCTACCCCTTCCTTTGCTCTAACTCTCTCAGATACTCCAGATTTAATCCCATTTATTTCCCCCCACTGAAACTCTCCTACCCCCTTCAGCTTTGTTTCGCTTAGGGCCAGGACATCCAACTTCTTTTCATTCATAACATCAGCAATCATCTGTTTCTTGTCATCCGCACTACATCCACGCACATTTAAGCAACCCAGTTTTATAAAGTTTTTCTTCTTCTCTTTTTTAGTAATTGTATACAGGAGAAGGGGTTACTAGCCCATTGCTCCCGGCATTTTAGTCGCCTCATACGACACGCATGGCTTACGGAGGAAAGATTCTTTTCCACTTCCCCATGGACAATAGAAGAAATAAAAAAGAACAAGAGCTATTTAGAAAAAGGAGAAAAACCTAGATGTATGTATATATATATATATGCATGTGCGTGTCTGTGAAGTGTGACCAAAGTGTAAGTAGGAGTAGCAAGATATCCCTGTTATCTTAGCGTGTTTATGAGACAGAAAAAGAAACCAGCAATCCTACCATCATGCAAAACAGTTACAGGTTTTTGTTTCACAGTCATCTGGCAGGACGGTAGTACTTCCCTGGGTGGTTGCTGTCTACCAACCTACTGAATTATATACAGATAAATAAAGCCCAAGAATCTGGTACTGCCCTCGTTGCCAAGGACGTGGCAACAAGGGTTTCATAGTACTTTAAACCATCGTCTGGCACGATGGCTTAAAGTACCAGCTCTGTAACTCTTTTGATCTTCCAGTTAACATGACTAAATTACAATGCAATTTCCTTCATGGCAGCAGCGTATAAATTTCAGGAATAACTTCTCCAACTACTTCATCTTTTAGGCTGGAGTCCCACAAGGCTCCGTCTTCTCTTATAGACTTTATATTCTCTACATAAATGACGTACCAGACCCCCATATACATGAAAACTATCACCATCTCTTATGCACACGACATTGTAAAACTCACAACACATGAAAACACCACATTGCTCACACACAAATCACAACACGAGGCAGACAGGATTAGTGCGTAGGAACTGTTATGGCATATAAAGACCAATGCCAACAAGTCTAAAATCACCTATGTCCATAAAAGACGAGGCATCCCTGCTCCTGTCGAACCAAGGACCACTGTCTCACGAACACTTATACCACGCTCATCTTCCACAGTCGTACTTTGAGTCAACCTTGACCTCAAGTTACGTATGAAACCACACATCACTTTTAAGATCTGTGGCGAGGATTGCACACTCTCGGCTTTATAGGCTGAGAGGTGCACGTCCCACCACAAAACTTCACCTATACACTGCTTATATCAGACCTCTCATCACTTACACCCCACTTGCTTTAACACTGACTACTAATAATAACGCTCTGCAGCTACAGTGTATCCAGAACAGGGCACTGAGCTGGGTGCTGAACATGGGGTGGCAGGACTTGGTCAGGTGCGAGTCACTCCACCTCATCACTAGCGTACCAGCTCTGAACGTCTTCTGGAGAACACTGACCGACAGATTAACAGACTTGAGCCACCCCATGACTATTGGACTTCCTTTCTTGACGACGCTATCAGACTCCCTCACAATCTTGAACAACCTCTTCAGGGCTCTTTACAATCCTGTTCCTGCACCACGTTACACTTTTCTTGCTCTTTAATTGCCTATATGGTCCCAAAGCAATTACCATCATTTGCTTTAAAATTCTCACATTTTACATCCTTTCTTTTTAAATACTGAAGCCAAGGATGTGCGTCTCTGCGCGGTACAGTCGAAGAACATTGTCTAGAGTCGTTTGGGGGCCACCACACAGTCCTATCTTTTGCTGAAATTGCCTGACCAGTCTTGTAGAGGGGGAGAGACGAGGAGCACAAGCCTTACACAGTGCCTTACAATGAATGCCATTGCTGTTGGGTTTAGCCCCGACTTTTTCCTTTCTCTGTAATTCGTTCCTCTCCCCCATCTATTCAACTATCCCCAGTTTCTTCTCATCCCCTAGTGGGTCCTTACCCGTGAGTCCTTTTCGTTCGTTCATACGTAATATATATTCTCTTTTGAGGGATACGCGTTATATATTTATATTACCGTTTGGGGATACCTAAAATATTTATGTCCCTTAAGGTATCTACTATATTATATCCCTTTTCTGGTATACATAGAGAAAGTTTTTTTATACCTCTACATTGTGAGAGTCAATATGATTTCACATATCGAATGTTAAACCTCTCAATGAATAACATAATGCAGAGAAGTATATTATGATGTGGGGAGGTATAACATGATGTGGGGAGGTATAACATGATGTGGGGAGGTATAACATGATGTGGGGAGGTATAACATGATGTGGGGAGGTATAACATGATGTGGGGAGGTATAACATGATGTGGGGAGGTATAACATGATGTGGGGAGGTATAACATGATGTGGGGATGTATAACATGATGTGGGGAGGTATAACATGATGTGGGGAGGTATAACATGATGTGGGGAGGTATAACATGATGTGGGGAGGTATAACATGATGTGGGGAGGTATAACATGATGTGGGGATGTATAACAATAGGTGGGGAGGTATAACATGATGTGAGGAGGTATAACATGATGTGGGGAGGTATAACATGATGTGGGGAGGTATAACATGATGTGGGGAGGTATAACATGATGTGGGGAGGTATAACATGATGTGGGGAGGTATAAGATGATGTGGGGAGGTATAACATGATGTGGTAAGTTATAACATGATGTGAGGAGGTATAACATTATGTGGGGAGGTATAACATGATGTGAAGAGGTATAACATGATGTGGGGAGGTATAACGTGATGTGGTGAGTTATAACTTGATGTGAGGAGGTATAACATTATGTGGGGAGGTATAACATGATGTGGAGAGGTATAGCAATAGGTGGGGAGGTATAACATGAGGTGGACAGCTATATCATGACATAGAGAGATATAGCATGACGCAGAGATGTATAATATAACGTAGAGAGGTATAACAAGATGTAGAGAGGTGTAACATGACGAAGAGAGGTATAAAATGATGTAGAAAGGTATAACATGACGTATAGACGTATAACATAATGTAGAGAAGTTTAACATGAAGCAGAGAGCTACAACATGATGTAGACAGGTATAAAATACTTTAGAGAGGTATAACATAACGTACAGAGGTATAATATGACGTAGAGAGGTATAACGTAACGTAGAGAGGTATAACATAACGTACAGAGGTATAATATGACGTAGAGAAGTATAAAGTAACGTAGAGAGGTATAACGTAACGTAGAGGGGTTTAACGTAACGTAGAGAGGTATAACATAACGTACAGAGGTATAATATGACGTAGAGAGGTATAACGTAACGTAGAGAGGTATAACATAACGTACAGAGGTATAATATGACGTAGAGAAGTATAAAGTAACGTAGAGAGGTATAACGTAACGTAGAGGGGTTTAACGTAACGTAGAGAGGTATAACATAACGTACAGAGGTATAATATGACGTAGAGAGGTATAACGTAGCGTAGAGAGGTATAACATAACGTACAGAGGTATAATATGACGTAGAGAAGTATAAAGTAACGTAGAGAGGTATAACGTAACGTAGAGAGGTATAACATAACGTACAGAGGTATAATATGACGTAGAGAGGTATAACGTAACGTAGAGAGGTATAACGTAACGTAGAGAGGTATAACTCAGGCAGTAGTAACACAAGACTTCTCTCTTCACTTCTCCAATAAATCATTTAAAGGTCGACCTGTCAGAGTAAATCTTAAAGCAGTACCAGAGTACTACTTAGTACGAGTGTACCACTCAGTACCAGTGTACCACTCAGTACCACATTACCACTCAGTACCAGTGTACCACTCAGTACCACATTACCACTCAGTATCAGTGTACCACTCAGTGCCAGTGTACCACCCAGTACCAGGGTATCACTCAGTACCAGAGTACCACTCAGGACCAGTGTACCACTCAGAACCAGAGTACCACTTAGTACCAGTGTACTACTCAATACCAGTGTACCACTCAGTATCAGTGTACCACTCAGTGCCAGTGTATCACTCAGTACCAGAGTGCCACTCAGTACGAGTGTACCACTCAGTATCAGTGTACCACTCAGTAACACAGTATCACTCAGTACCAGTGTACCACTCAGTACTAGAGTACCACTCAGTACCAGCGTACTACTCAGTACCAGTGTACCACTCAGTACTAGTGTACCAATCAGTACCAGTGTACTACTCAGCACAAGTGTACCACTCAGCACCACAGTACCACTCAATATCAGTGTACCACTCAGTACAAGTGTATCACTCAGTACCAGTATACCATTCAGTACCAGAGTACCACTCAGTACCAGAGTACCACTCAGTACCAGAGTACCACTCAGTACCAGTGTACTACTCAGTACCAGTGTACCACTTAGTACCAGTGTACCACTGAGTACCAGTGAACCACTCACTACCACTGTACCACTCAGTATCACAGTACCATTCAGTACCAGTGTACCACTCACTATCAGTGTACCCCTCACTAACAGTGTACTTCTCATTACCAGTATACCACTCAGTACCAGTATACCACTCAATACCAGTGTACCACTCAATACCAGTGTACTACTCAGAACCACAGTACCAATCAGTACCAGTGTACCACTCAGTACAAGTGTACCACTCAGTACCACAGTACCAATCAGTACCAGTGTACCACTCAGCACAAGTGTACCACTCAGTGCCACAGTACCAATCAGTACCAGTGTACCACTCAGTACAAGTGTACCACTCAGTACCAGTCTACCACTCGGCACCAGCGTACCACTCAGTACCACAGTACCACTCAATACCAGCGTACAACTAAGTACGAGTATACCACACAGTGCCAGTGTAGCACTCAGTACCAGTCTACCACTCACTACTAGTGTACCACTCAGTACCAGTGTACCACTCAGTACCAGTGTACCACTCACTACTAGTGTACCACTCAGTACCAGTGTACCACTCAGTACGAGTGTACCACTTACTACTAGTGTACCACTCAGTACCAATGTACCACTCAGTACCAGTGAACCACTCAGTACCAGTCTACCACTCACTACTAGTGTACCACTCAGTACCAGTGTACCACTCAGTACCAATGTACCACTCAGTACCAGTGTACCACTCACTACTAGTGTACCACTCAGTACCAGTGTACCACTCAGTACCAGTGTACCACTCACTACTAGTGTACCACTCAGTACCAGTGTACCACTCAGTACCAGTGTACCTCTCAGTACCAGTGTACTACTCAGTACAAGTGTACCACTTACTACTAGTGTACCACTCAGTACCAGTGTACCACTCGGTACCAGTGTACCACTCAGTACCACAGTACCACTCAGTATCAGTGTACTACTCAGAACCAGTGTACCACTCAGTACCACAGTACCACTCAGTACCAGTGTACTACTCAGTACCACAGTACCACTCAGTACCAGTGTACAGCTCAGTACGAGTATACCACTCAGTACCAGTGTAGCACTCAGTGCCATAGTGCCACTCATTACCAGTGTACCACTCAGTACCAGTGTACCACTCAGTACGAGTGTACCACTCAGTACCAGTGTACCACTCAGTACAAGTGTGCCACTCAGTACCAGTGTACCTCTCAATACCAGTGTACCACTCAGTACTAGTGTACCACTCGGTACCAGTGTACTACTCAGTATAAGTGAACCACTCAGTACCAGTGTACCACTCAGTACCAGTGTAATACTCAGTACCAGTGTTCCACTCAGTACCAGAGTACCACTCAGTACCAGGGTACCACTCAGTACCAGAGTACCACTCAGTACCAGAGTACCACTCAGTACCAGTGTGCCACTCAGTACCGGTGTATCACTCAGTACCATTGTACCACTCGCTTCTAGTGTACCAATAAGTACCAGTGTACCACTCAGTACCATTGTAACACTAAGTACGAGTGCACAATTTAATGCCAGTGTACCACTCAATACCAGTGTACCACTCTGTAAGAGTGTACCACTCAGTACCAGTCTACCACTCAGTACCAGAGTACCACTCAGTACCAGTGTAACGTTCAGTCCCAGAGTACCACTCAGTACCAGAGTACCACTCATTACCAGTGTGCCACTCAGTACCAGTGTACCACTCAGTACCAGTGTACCACTCATTACCAATGTACCACTCAGTACCAATATATCACTCAGCACCATTGTACCACTTAGTACGAGTGCATAATTCAATGCCAGTGTACCACTCAGTACCAGTGTATCACTGTAAGAGTGTACCACTCAGTACCAGTGTACCACTTAGGGTTAGTGTACCACTCACTACCAATGTACCATTCAGTACCAGTGTACCACTCACTACCAGTGTACCACTCAGTATCAGTGTACCACTCAGTACCAGTGTACCACTTAGGGTTAGTGTACCACTCACTACCAATGTACCATTCAGTACCAGTGTACCACTCACTACCAGTGTACCACTCAGTATCAGTGTACCACTCAGTTCTAGTGTACCACTCGGTACTAGTGTACCACTCAGTACTATTGTACCAATCTGTGCCAGTGTACCGTTCAGTAAAATATACCACTCAGTGTTAGTGTACCATACAGTACCAGTGTACCACACAGTGATAGTGTACCACAAAGTGTTAGTGAAAGACACAGTGTTAGTGTACCACTTTTCGTTAGAGTACCACTCACTACCAGTGTACAACTCAGTGTTAGTATACCACACAGTACCAGTGTAGCACTGTAACTGTACCACTTAGTACCAGTGTACCAGTGTTAGTGTATATCTCAGTATTAGTGTACCAAACTTTGTTAGTGTGCTAATCAGTGTTAGTGTAGCACACAGTGTTAGTGTACCACTCAGTACCAGTGTACCAAAGTGTTAGTGTACCGCTCAATACTAGTGTACCAATCAATACCAGTGTACCACACACTAGCGGTGTACCACACACTAGCGGTGTACCACACACTAACAGCGTACCACTCAGTGTTAGTGTACCACTCAGTACCACCGTACCACAAATTGTTAGTGCACCAAAGGGTTAGTGTACCACACAGTGTTAGTGTCCCTCTCAACAAAAGTGTACCATTTTGTGTTAGTGTCCAACGCAGTGTTAGTGTAACACTCAATGTTAGTGTACCACACAGTGTTAGTGTACCACACACTGGCAGTGTACCACACACTAACAGCGTACCACTCAGTACCAGCGTACCACGAATTGTTAGTGCAGCACACAGTGTTAGTGCACCACTCAATAAAAGTGTATCACTCTGTGTTAGTGTATCACACAGTGTTAGTGTACCACTCTGTGTTAGTGTATCACACAGTGTTAGTGTACCACTCTGTGTTAGTGTATCACACAGTGTTAGTGTACCACTCAATGTTAGTATACCACACAGTGTTAGTGTACCACAAACAGCGTACCACTCAGTGTTAGTGTGCCACTCAGTACCAGTGTACCACTCAGTAAAAGTGTATCACTCTGTGTTAGTGTAGCACACAGTGTCAGTGTACCACTCAGCGTTAGTGTAATAATCAGTACCAATGTACCATCAGTACCAGTGTACTACCCACTGTTAGTGTACCACACAGTGTTAGTGTACCAAATAATGTTAGCGTACCACACAGTATCAGTGTACCACACAGCGTTAGCGCACCACACATTGCTAGTGTACCACTCAGTACCAGTGTACCACACAGTACCAGTGTACCACTCAGTACCAGTGTAACACTCGCTACCAATGTACCACTCGGTGCCAGTGTATCACTTAGTACCAGTGTACCACACAGTATCAATGTACCACACAGCGTTAGTGTACCACTCAGTAACACTGTACCACACAGTACCAGTTTACCACACAGTACCAGGGTACCACTCACTACCAGTGTACCACTCAGTACCAGTGTACCACTCAGCACCACTGTACCATTCAGTACCAGTGTACCACACAGTACCAGTGTACCACTCACTACCAGTGTACCACTCAGTACCAGTGTACCACTCAGTACCAGTGTATCACACAGTACCAGTGTACCACTCAGTACCAGTGTACCACTCAGTACCAGTGTACCACTCAGTACCAGTGTACCACTCAGTACCAGTGTACCACTCAGTACCAGTGTATCACACAGTACCAGTGCACCACTCAGTACCAGTGTACCACTCAGTACCAGTGTATCACACAGTACCAGTGTACCACACAGTACCAGTGTACCACACAGTACTAGGGTACCATTCACTACCAGTGTACCACTCAGTACCAGTATACCACTCAGCACCACTGTACCAATCAGTACCAGTGTACCACACAGTACCAATGTACCACTCAGTACCAGTCTACCACTCAGTACCAGTGTACTACTCAGTACCAGTGTATCACACAGTACCAGTGTACCACTCAGTACCAGTGTACCACTCAGTACCAGTGTACCACTCAGTACCAGTGTACCACTCAGTACCAGTGTATCACACAGTACCAGTGTACCACTCAGTACCAGTGTACCCCTCAGTACCAGTGTATCACATAGTACTAGTGTACCACACAGTGCCATTGTACCACTCAGTACCAGTGTACCACTCAGTACCAATGTATCACACAGTACCAGTGCATCACTCAGTACCAGTGTACCACTGAGTACCAGTGTACCACTCAGTATCAGTGTACCATTGAGTACCAGTGTACCACTCAGTACCAGTGTATCACACAGTACCAGTGTACCACACAGTACCAGTGTACCACACAGTACCAGTGTACCGCTCAGTACAAGTGTACCACTCAGTGCCAGTGTATCACACAATACCAGTGTACCACACAGTACCAGTGTACCACTCAGTACCAGTGTACCGCTCAGTACCAGTGTGTCACACAGTACCAGTGTGCCACACAGTACCAGTGTACCACTCAGTACCAGTGTACCACTCAGTACCAGCGTATCACACAGTACCAGTGAACCACACAGTACCAGTATACCACTCAGTACCAGTGTACCACTCAGTACCAGTGTATCACACAGTACCAGTGAACCACACAGTACCAATGTACCACTCAGTACCAGTGTACCACTCAGTACCAGTGTATCACACAGTACCAGTGAACCACACAGTACCAATGTACCACTCAGTACCAGTGTACCACTCAGTACCAGTGTATCACACAGTACCAGTGAACCACACAGTACCAATGTACCACTCAGTACCAGTATACCACTCAGTACCAGTGTACCACTCAGTACCAGTGTATCACACAGTACCAGTGAACCACACAGTACCAATGTACCACTCAGTACCAGTGTACCACTCAGTACCAGTGTACCACTCAGTACCAGTGTACCACTCAGTACCAGTGTATCACACAGTACCAGTGAACCACACAGTACCAGTGTACCACTCAGTACCAGTGTACCACTCAGTACCAGTGTACCATTCGGTAATAGTGTATCTCTCGTCACTACTGCCCTCCCTACTGGTACCTCCATCACTACTGCCCTCCCTCCTTGTCCATCCATCACTACTGCCCTCCCTCCTGGTCCCTCCATCACTCTTGCCCTCCCTCCTGGTCCCTACATCACTCCTGCCCTCCCTCCTGGTCCCTCCATCAATCCTGCCCTCCCTTCTGGTCCCTCCATCACTCTTGCTCTCCCTCTTGGTCCCTGCATCACTCCTGCCCTCCCTCCTGGTCCCTCCATCACTACTGCTTCCTCCTGTCTGTCAACCTCCTCCTCAGCAAATGCACGTTGCTTCCTGCCCGTCTCAAGGTTAAGTATAGCCAACTCGAGCGCTCACGAAGCTGACTTCCCCCGAGACTATACCTAGTCGCCGCCAAATGGCTGTTGGTTCGGTCGCTCATAAGTTTGCTCTCCTGCATTTTGAAGGAACCGCAGCAAGGATCGCTGATTAATAGCTCTTGTAGCAGCAGAAACCTCAGTTTGGTACGCCATGTTACCCGAGTCTCGCTTAATAATTTACGTATACACTCACGAAGCTGTGTAGCAGTAAGAGTCCCTGGATACTCTATCTCAGACGAACGAGCAGTTCGCCACCAGCGCTGTAAACATAGTCTGGACAAATTTTTCAGGGTATAATAATAATGATAACAAGATCTTTATTTCTACAAGTACATACAGTCCTAGCTGACATCAGTGACATACTACTGTATAGAAAGTCGCTTGTTATGCTGATTATTATTATTATTATAATCAATGGGGAAGCGCTAAACCCGGAGGATTATACAGCGCCTGGGGGGGGATGTGGAAGGTATTCAGACTTAATTCGGGGAACTGGAGCACAGATCCAATTCCCTAAATCAAGAGCCCCTCACCAACATCAAGGAACCTTCCTTGAGGGGTTGTTATGCAGAGCATTTCGGGCAAATTAGGTAAATTTTGTCCTAGGATGCGACCCACACCAGTCGACTAACACCCAGGTGTTAGTCGACTGGTGTGGGTCGCGAAGATAGTGGGTCTGAGAACATAGACAACCGGTGTAAGGAATGACGCCCAATGTTTCAACCCTCGACGGGAATCGAACCCGAACACTCACCGAGTGAAGCGAGAGTTTATGCTATCAGACCATTGAGCCACCAGTCGCCAGCACGTGTCGGTAGCATAACCCACTATAACCAAACACTGTTTGCAATACTCTCAGTGCAACACCAAGCAATAGGACAGAGCGATTTAAAGAATGCAAAGCAGTACTGAGACAAGGTCGTAGACACAAACTTCAGGACAGGCATCCCATATTACGAACACAGGTGTAGATATGGCCTGTACACTTGTACACCTGTACAACTGTACACCTGTACACCTGTACAACTGTACACCTGTACAACTGTACAACTGTACACCTGTACACTTGTACACCTGTACACCTGTACAACTGTACAACTGTACACCTGTACACTTGTACACCTGTACACCTGTACACCTGTACAACTGTACACCTGTACACTTGTACACCTGTACACCTGTACACTTGTACACCTGTACACCTGTACACTTGTACACCTGTACAACTGTACACCTGTACACTTGTACACCTGTACACCTGTACACCTGTACACCTGTACACCTGTACACCTGTACACTTGTACACCTGTACAACTGTACACCTGTACACCTGTACAACTGTACACCTGTACACTTGTACAACTGTACACCTGTACAACTGTACACCTGTACACTTGTACAACTGTACACCTGTACAACTGTACACCTGTACACTTGTACACCTGTACAACTGTACACCTGTACAACTGTACACCTGTACACTTGTACACCTGTACAACTGTACACCTGTACACTTGTACACCTGTACAACTGTACACCTGTACAACTGTACACCTGTACACTTGTACACCTGTACAACTGTACACCTGTACACTTGTACACCTGTACAACTGTACACCTGTACAACTGTACACCTGTACACTTGTACACCTGTACAACTGTACACCTGTACACTTGTACACCTGTACAACTGTACACCTGTACAACTGTACACCTGTACACTTGTACACCTGTACAACTGTACACCTGTACACTTGTACACCTGTACAACTGTACACCTGTACAACTGTACACCTGTACACTTGTACACCTGTACAACTGTACACCTGTACAACTGTACACCTGTACACTTGTACACCTGTACACCTGTACACCTGTACACTTGTACACCTGTACAACTGTACACCTGTACACTTGTACACCTGTACACCTGTACACTTGTACACCTGTACAACTGTACACCTGTACACTTGTACACCTGTACAACTGTACACCTGTACAACTGTACACCTGTACACCTGTACAACTGTACACCTGTACAACTGTACAACACTTGGGAACAAGCAAAAGACAGCAGAGAATAACTAAATTATATTTCCTTTACCATCACAAGCTGGTGTTTATAATGTATTCCAGTATATGTACAATATTTATACTATGTACGTTGAGGCAAATGTAAGTACAGGACAAGGTGATCAATGAGGCAAATGTAAGTACACGACAAGGTGATCAATGAGGCAAATGTAAGTACACGACAAGGTGATCAATGAGGCAAATGTAAGTACAGGACAAGGTGATCAATGAGGCAAATGTAAGTACAGGACAAGGTGATCAATGAGGCAAATGTAAGTACAGGACAAGGTGATCAATGAGGCAAATGTAAGTACAGGACAAGGTGATCAATGAGGCAAATGTAAGTACACGACAAGGTGATCAATGAGGCAAATGTAAGTACAGGACAAGGTGATCAATGAGGCAAATGTAAGTACAGGACAAGGTGATCAATGAGGCAAATGTAAGTACAGGACAAGGTGATCAATGAGGCAAATGTAAGTACAGGACAAGGTGATCAATGAGGCAAATGTAAGTACACGACAAGGTGATCAATGAGGCAAATGTAAGTACAGGACAAGGTGATCAATGAGGCAAATGTAAGTACAGGACAAGGTGATCAATGAGGCAAATGTAAGTACAGGACAAGGTGATCAATGAGGCAAATGTAAGTACAGGACAAGGTGATCAATGAGGCAAATGTAAGTACACGACAAGGTGATCAATGAGGCAAATGTAAGTACACGACAAGGTGATCAATGAGGCAAATGTAAGTACACGACAAGGTGATCAATGAGGCAAATGTAAGTACACGACAAGGTGATCAATGAGGCAAATGTAAGTACACGACAAGGTGATCAATGAGGCAAATGTAAGTACATGACAAGGTGATCAATGAGGCAAATGTAAGTACACGACAAGGTGATCAATGAGGCAAATGTAAGTACACGACAAGGTGATCAATGAGGCAAATGTAAGTACATGACAAGGTGATCAATGAGGCAAATGTAAGTACACGACAAGGTGATCAATGAGGCAAATGTAAGTACACGACAAGGTGATCAATGAGGCAAATGTAAGTACACGACAAGGTGATCAATGAGGCAAATGTAAGTACACGACAAGGTGATCAATGAGGCAAATGTAAGTACACGACAAGGTGATCAATGAGGCAAATGTAAGTACACGACAAGGTGATCAATGAGGCAAATGTAAGCATAAGACAAGGTGATCAATGAGACAAATGTAAGCATAAGACAAGGTGATCAATGAGGCAAATGTAAGCATAAGACAAGGTGATCAATGAGGCAAATGTAAGCATAAGACAAGGTGATCAATGAGACAAATGTAAGCATAAGACAAGGTGATCAATGAGGCAAATGTAAGCATAAGACAAGGTGATCAATGAGACAAATGTAAGCATAAGACAAGGTGATCAATGAGGCAAATGTAAGCATAAGACAAGGTGATCAATGAGACAAATGTAAGCATAAGACAAGGTGATCAATGAGGCAAATGTAAGCATAAGACAAGGTGATCAATGAGACAAATGTAAGCATAAGACAAGGTGATCAATGAGGCAAATGTAAGCATAAGACAAGGTGATCAATGAGACAAATGTAAGCATAAGACAAGGTGATCAATGAGGCAAATGTAAGCATAAGACAAGGTGATCAATGAGACAAATGTAAGCATAAGACAAGGTGATCAATGAGGCAAATGTAAGCATAAGACAAGGTGATCAATGAGACAAATGTAAGCATAAGACAAGGTGATCAATGAGGCAAATGTAAGCATAAGACAAGGTGATCAATGAGACAAATGTAAACATAAGACAAGGTGATCAATGAGGCAAATGTAAGCATAAGACAAGGTGATCAATGAGGCAAATGTCAACATAAGACAAGGTGATCAATGAAGCATTGAACAGCACCAGGTGAGCCGTGAGCGACCAACAGTCAAGGTAAGTCTGCCAAAGTTGTTTCACCAGTGTACCACATCGCTTCACAGTTTTGGTAGGCATCCTTGTGATTGGCTGGTTGAACCAAGGTACTGGTATAACAATGTGGCGTCTGAGTGTTAAACCCTTAGCACCTGGTTCACTGGTCGGGAGGCATGTCTGTATGTGTGTGTGTGACATACACCAAAGTGTAACATTCTCTTAGCAAGTCACATCTACCTTGCCTTCCCTCCCACTCTCCCTTTCCTCTCTCTTTCCTCTCTCTTTCCTCCCTCCCTCCCTCCCTTTCCTCTCTCTTCTCTCCCTCTCTCCTTTCCTCTCTCTTCCCCCTGTCTCTCCCTTTCCTCTCTCTTTCCTCCCTCCCTCCCTTTCCTCTCTCTTCCCTCCCTCCGTCCGTTCCTTTACCTTCTCTTCCCTCCCTCCCTCCCTCCCTCCCTCCCTCCCTCCCCACTCCTCAATAAATATTCATCTACACATTTCCACACACTATGCATAATAATAAATACCACAAGTAATTTCATCTTCACTGCTCATTTTCCTCAGGAAATGAGTCGACTCTGGCGGAGCTGTATCCTCCCCGGGGATTGTAAATTTATTCTTTAATTTATGTATGCATTATGCATGCAATGTATTATGTATCCAC
Source organism: Cherax quadricarinatus (assembly GCF_038502225.1). NCBI lineage: Eukaryota > Metazoa > Arthropoda > Malacostraca > Decapoda > Parastacidae > Cherax > Cherax quadricarinatus. Next base: position 31,314 of record NW_027197079.1, on the reverse strand, counting down.
TCGTGGGGATGTTCGGCACTGAATTGTTGGGTCTGTTTGTTAAAAGTTGATTGTAGCTGAGTTGGTAATGATCGTAGGGTCGTTAAGTTGTTCTACGACTACTGCTACTACTACTACTACTACTACTACCACCACTACTATTACTACTACTAATACTACTGCTACTGATACTACTATTACCACTGTTACTGTTACTACTATCACTACGGGTACTGCTATTATTATTACTGCTGCAGCAACTTTTATCAATCCACACCTCTGCTACTATTACTACTGCTACTCACACTACTCTTACTGCTACTACTACTACAGCTGCTGATGCTAACGTATAGAATAGAGGGTGTATGTGTAGGTGTATAACTGATCAGTTAATTACCCAATCAAGTCATTAGTTGAATCCAGTCCAGGAAATCTGCCATCTCATTTCCAGATAACTGGGTTGCTTACCTCTGATTCCACACAGGGCAGTGTATGTGGGTGTAGTGTTGTGAGTGTGGTGTTGTATGTGGGTGTAGTGTTGTGAGTGTGGTGTTGTATGTGGGTGTAATGTTGTATGTGGGTGTAGTGTTGTGAGTGTGGTGTTGTATGTTGTTGGTGTTGAGTGTTCTGAGTGTAGTGTTGTATGTGGGTGTAGTGTTGTGAGTGTGGTGTTGTATGTGGGTGTAGTGTTCTGAGTGTAGTGTTGTATGTGGGTGTAGTGTTGTGAGTGGTGTTGTATGTAGGTGTAGTGTTTTATGTGGGTGTAGTGTTGTATGTGGGTTCAGTGTTTTATGTGGGAGCAGTGTTGTATGTGGGTGCAGTGTTGTATGTAGGTGTAGTGTTGTATGTGGGTGGAGTGTTGTATATGGGTGTAGTGTTTTATGTGGGTGAAGTCTTGTATCTCTGATGAAATGAAGGCCAGTGAAAGACCCCCTCACATGTGGGCAGCGGCCAGTGTCAGTAACATAGGCATAAATGCACAGCCAATAGTAGTGTTAACAAGCACTTACCCCCCCCCCCCATGTGTCGTAGGAGTACATAGGTCGACAGTTCCAGGGACACCATGAGATACATGTACGAGTCACTGATCTGCAACCGGTTTTGTGCACCAGAGAAGCTGCTGATTCATTACACAAGGTGACCGTGAAGACCAGTCTGATTCAATTTGTAATGTATTAGCGAATGTTAGTGTTCTTCACTGTACTAGCTTTGTGTAGGGCGAGTCCACTGTTATGTAAAGGGAGTAGACCCGCGTGATTAACCGCAGTCCGTTCATCAACCTCTCCATACACGTGGGTTTTCGTTGACTGAAGTGTGGTTGTCACCCACGCTGGAGGCTGGTACAAGTGTGATTGTCACCCTCGCTGGAGGCTGGTACAATTGTGGTTGTCACCCACGCTGGAGGCTGGTACAAGTGTGATTGTCACCCATGCTGGAGGCTGGTACAAGTGTGGTTGTCACCCACGCTGGAGGCTGGTACAAGTGTGATTGTCACACACGCTGGAGGCTGGTACAAGTGTGATTGTCACCCATGCTGGAGGCTGGTACAAGTGTGGTTGTCACCCTCGCTGGAGGCTGGTACAAGTGTGGTTGTCACCCACGCTGGAGGCTGGTACAAGTGTGATTGTCACCCATGCTGGAGGCTGGTACAAGTGTGGTTGTCACCCTCGCTGGAGGCTGGTACAAGTGTGGTTGTCACCCATGCTGGAGGCTGGTACAAGTGTGGTTGTCACCCACGCTGGAGGCTGGTACAAGTGTGATTGTCACCCTCGCTGGAGGCTGGTACAAGTGTGGTTGTCACCCATGCTGGAGGCTGGTACAAGTGTGATTGTCACCCACGCTGGAGGCTGGTACAAGTGTGATTGTCACACACGCTGGAGGCTGGTACAAGTGTGGTTGTCACCCTCGTTGGAGGCTGGTACAAGTGTGATTGTCACACACGCTGGAGGCTGGTACAAGTGTGGTTGTCACCCATGCTGGAGGCTGGTACAAGTGTGGTTGTCACTCACGCTGGAGGCTGGTACAAGTGTGATTGTCACCCACGCTGGAGGCTGGTACAAGTGTGGTTGTCACTCACGCTGGAGGCTGGTACAAGTGTGATTGTCACCCACGCTGGAGGCTGGTACAAGTGTGGTTGTCACTCACGCTGGAGGCTGGTACAAGTGTGGTTGTCACCCACGCTGGAGGCTGGTACAAGTGTGGTTGTCACCCTCGCTGGAGGCTGGTACAAGTGTGATTGTCACCCACGCTGGAGGCTGGTACAAGTGTGGTTGTCGCCCAGGCTGGAGGCTGGTACAAGTGTGATTGTCACCCTCGCTGGAGGCTGGTACAAGTGTGATTGTCACCCACGCTGGAGGCTGGTACAAGTGTGATTGTCACCCTCGCTGGAGGCTGGTACAAGTGTGATTGTCACCCTCGCTGGAGGCTGGTACCAATGTGGTTGTCACCCTCGCTGGAGGCTTGTACAAGTGTGATTGTCACCCATGCTGGAGGCTGGTACAAGTGTGGTTGTCACCCACGCTGGAGGCTGGTACAAGTGTGATTGTCACACACGCTGGAGGCTGGTACAAGTGTGATTGTCACCCATGCTGGAGGCTGGTACAAGTGTGGTTGTCACCCTCGGTGGAGGCTGGTTCAAGTGTGGTTGTCACCCACGCTGGAGGCTTGTACAAGTGTGATTGTCACCCATGCTGGAGGCTGGTACAAGTGTGGTTGTCACCCTCGCTGGAGGCTGGTACAAGTGTGGTTGTCACCCATGCTGGAGGCTGGTACAAGTGTGGTTGTCACCCACGCTGGAGGCTGGTACAAGTGTGATTGTCACCCTCGCTGGAGGCTGGTACAAGTGTGGTTGTCACCCATGCTGGAGGCTGGTACAAGTGTGATTGTCACCCACGCTGGAGGCTGGTACAAGTGTGATTGTCACACACGCTGGAGGCTGGTACAAGTGTGGTTGTCACCCTCGCTGGAGGCTGGTACAAGTGTGATTGTCACACACGCTGGAGGCTGGTACAAGTGTGGTTGTCACCCATGCTGGAGGCAGGTACAAGTGTGGTTGTCACTCAGGCTGGAGGCTGGTACAAGTGTGATTGTCACCCACGCTGGAGGCTGGTACAAGTGTGGTTGTCACCCACGCTGGAGGCTGGTACAAGTGTGATTGTCACCCATGCTGGAGGCTGGTACAAGTGTGGTTGTCACCCACGCTGGAGGCTGGTACAAATGTGATTGTCACACACGCTGGAGGCTGGTACAAGTGTGATTGTCACCCACGCTGGAGGCTGGTACAAGTGTGATTGTCACCCACGCTGGAGGCTGGTACAAGTGTGGTTGTCACACACGCTGGAGGCTGGTACAAGTGTGATTGTCACTCACCCTGGAGGCTGGTACAAGTGTGATTGTCACTAACACTGGAGGCTGGTACAAGTGTGGTTGTCACCCACGCTGGAGGCTGGTACAAGTGTGGTTGTCACTCACGCTGGAGGCTGGTACAAGTGTGATTGTCACTCACACTGGAGGCTGGTACAAGTGTGATTGTCACTCACACTGGAGGCTGGTACAAGTGTGGTTGTCACCCACGCTGGAGGCTGGTACAAGTGTGATTGTCACCCACGCTGGAGGCTGGTACAAGTGTGATTGTCACCCACGCTGGAGGCTGGTACAAGTGTGATTGTCACCCACGCTGGAGGCTGGTACAAGTGTGATTGTCACCCACGCTGGAGGCTGGTACAAGTGTGATTGTCACTCACGCTGGAGGCTGGTACAAGTGTGGTTGTCACCCATGCTGGAGGCTGGTACAAGTGTGGTTGTCACCCACGCTGGAGGCTGGTACAAGTGTGGTTGTCACCCTCGCTGGAGGCTGGTACAAGTGTGATTGTCACCCACGCTGGAGGCTGGTACAAGTGTGGTTGTCGCCCAGGCTGGAGGCTGGTACAAGTGTGATTGTCACCCTCGCTGGAGGCTGGTACAAGTGTGATTGTCACCCACCCTGGAGGCTGGTACAAGTGTGATTGTCACCCACGCTGGAGGCTGGTACAAGTGTGATTGTCACCCTCGCTGGAGGCTGGTACAAGTGTGATTGTCACCCACGGTGGAGGCTGGTACAAGTGTGATTGTCACCCTCGCTGGAGGCTGGTACAAGTGTGGTTGTCGCCCAGGCTGGAGGCTGGTACAAGTGTGATTGTCACCCTCGCTGGAGGCTGGTACAAGTGTGATTGTCACCCACGCTGGAGGCTGGTACAAGTGTGATTGTCACCCACGCTGGAGGCTGGTACAAGTGTGGTTGTCACTCACGCTGGAGGCTGGTACAAGTGTGATTGTCACCCACGCTGGAGGCTGGTACAAGTGTGATTGTCACCCACGCTGGAGGCTGGTACAAGTGTGATTGTCACCCACGCTGGAGGCTGGTACAAGTGTGATTGTCACCAACGCTGGAGGCTGGTACAAGTGTGGTTGTCACTCACGCTGGAGGCTGGTACAAGTGTGGTTGTCACCCACGCTGGAGGCTGGTACAAGTGTGGTTGTCACTCACGCTGGAGGCTGGTACAAGTGTGATTGTCACCCACGCTGGAGGCTGGTACAAGTGTGGTTGTCACCCACGCTGGAGGCTGGTACAAGTGTGGTTGTCACCCACGCTGGAGGCTGGTACAAGTGTGGTTGTCACTCACGCTGGAGGATGGTACAAGTGTGATTGTCACCCACGCTGGAGGCTGGTACAAGTGTGGTTGTCACCCACGCTGGAGGCTGGTACAAGTGTGGTTGTCACCCACGCTGGAGGCTGGTACAAGTGTGATTGCCACCCTCGCTGGAGGCTGGTACAAGTGTGATTGTCACCCACGCTGGAGGCTGGTACAAGTGTGATTGTCACCCACGCTGGAGGCTGGTACAAGTGTGATTGTCACCCACGCTGGAGGCTGGTACAAGTGTGGTTGTCACTCACGCTGGAGGCTGGTACAAGTGTGATTGTCACCCACGCTGGAGGCTGGTACAAATGTGATTGTCACCCACACTGGAGGCTGGTACAAGTGTGATTGTCACCCACGCAGGAGGCTGGTACAAGTGTGATTGTCACCAACGCTGGAGGCTGGTACAAGTGTGGTTGTCACTCACGCTGGATTCTGGTACAAGTGTGGTTGTCACCCACGCTGGAGGCTGGTACAAGTGTGGTTGTCACTCACGCTGGAGGCTGGTACAAGTGTGATTGTCACCCACGCTGGAGGCTGGTACAAGTGTGGTTGTCACCCACGCTGGAGGCTGGTACAAGTGTGATTGTCACCCACGCTGGAGGCTGGTACAAGTGTGGTTGTCACCCACGCTGGAGGCTGGTACAAGTGTGATTGTCACCCACGCTGGAGGCTGGTACAAGTGTGATTGTCACCCACGCTGGAGGCTGGTACAAGTGTGATTGTCACCCACGCTGGAGGCTGGTACAAGTGTGATTGTCACCCACGCTGGAGGCTGGTACAAGTGTGGTTATCACTCACGCTGGAGGCTGGTACAAGTGTGATTGTCACCCACGCTGGAGGCTGGTACAAGTGTGATTGTCACCCACGCTGGAGGCTGGTACAAGTGTGGTTGTCACCAATGCTGGAGGCTGGTACAAGTGTGGTTGTCACCCACGCTGGAGGCTGGTACAAGTGTGATTGTCACTCACACTGGAGGCTGGTACAAGTGTGATTGTCACCCACGCTGGAGGCTGGTACAAGTGTGGTTGTCACTCTCGCTGGAGGCTGGTACAAGTGTGATTGTCACTCACGCTGGAGGCTGGTACAAGTGTGGTTGCCACCCTCGCTGGAGGCTGGTACAAGTGTGGTTGTCACTCTCGCTGGAGGCTGGTACAAGTGTGGTTGTCACCCTCGCTGGAGGCTGGTACAAGTGTGGTTGTCACTCTCGCTGGAGGCTGGTACAAGTGTGGTTGTCACTCTCGCTGGAGGCTGGTACAAGTGTGGTTGTCACCCACGCTGGAGGCTGGTACAAGTGTGGTTGTCACCCTCGCTGGAGGCTGGTACAAGTGTGGTTGGCACCCACGCTGGAGGCTGGTACAAGTGTGGTTGTCACTCTCGCTGGAGGCTGGTACAAGTGTGGTTGTCACCCTCGCTGGAGGCTGGTACAAGTGTGGTTGCCACCCTCGCTGGAGGCTGGTACAAGTGTGGTTGTCACCCACGCTGGAGGCTGGTACAAGTGTGATTGTCACTCACGCTGGAGGCTGGTACAAGTGTTGTTGTCACCCACGCTGGAGGCTGGTACAAGTGTGGTTGTCACCCACGCTGGAGGCTGGTACAAGTGTGGTTGTCACCCACGCTGGAGGCTGGTACAAGTGTGGTTGTCACCCTCGCTGGACGCTGGTACAAGTGTGGTTGTCACCCACACTGGAGGCTGGTACAAGTGTGGCTGTCACTCACGCTGGAGGCTGGTACAAGTGTGGTTGTCACCCACGCTGGAGGCTGGTACAAGTGTGGCTGTCACCCTGGTTGGAGGCTGGTACAAGTGTGGTTGTCACCCACGCTGGAGGCTGGTACAAGTGTGGTTGTCACCCTCGCTGGAGGTTGGTACAAGTGTGGTTGTCACCTACGCTGGAGGCTGGTACAAGTGTGGTTGTCACCCACACTGGAGGCTGGTACAAGTGTTGTTGTCACCCACGCTGGAGGCTGGTACAAGTGTGGTTGTCACCCACGCTGGAGACTGGTACAAGTGTGGTTGTCACCCAAGCTGGAGGTTGGTACAAGTGTGGTTGTCACCCTCGCTGGAGGCTGGTACAAGTGTGGTTGTCACCCTCGCTGGAGGCTGGTACAAGTGTGGTTGTTACCCACGCTGGAGGCTGGTACAAGTGTGGTTGTCACCCTGGCTGGAGGCTTGTACAAGTGTGGTTGTTACCCACGCTGGAGGCTGGTACAAGTGTGGTTGTCACCCTGGCTGGAGGCTGGTACAAGTGTGGTTGTCACCCACGCTGTAGGCTGGTACAAGTGTGGTTGGCACCCACGCTGGAGGCTGGTACAAGTGTGGTTGTCACCCACTCTGGAGGCTGGTACAAGTGTGGTTGTCACCCACACTGGAGGCTGGTACAAGTGTGGTTGTCATCCTCGCTGAAGGCTGGTACAAGTGTGGTTGTCACCCTCGCTGGAGGCTGGTACAAGTGTGGTTGTCACCTTCGCTGGAGGCTGGTACAAGTGTAGTTGGCACCCACGCTGGAGGCTGGTACAAGTGTGGTTGTCACCCACGCTGGAGGCTGGTACAAATGTGGTTGTCACCCACAATGGAGGCTGGTACAAGTGTGGTTGTCACCCTCGCTGGAGGCTGGTACAAGTGTGGTTGTCACCCTCGCTGGAGGCTGGTACAAGTGTGGTTGTCACCCACGCTGGAGGCTGGTACAAGTGTGATTGTCACTCACGCTGGAGGCTGGTACAAGTGTTGTTGTCACCCACGCTGGAGGCTGGTACAAGTGTGGTTGTCACCCACGCTGGAGGCTGGTACAAGTGTGGTTGTCACCCACGCTGGAGGCTGGTACAAGTGTGGTTGTCACCCACGCTGGAGGCTGGTACAAGTGTGGTTGTCACCCACGCTGGAGGCTGGTACAAGTGTGGTTGTCACTCACGCTGGAGGCTGGTACAAGTGTGATTGTCACTCACACTGGAGGCTGGTACAAGTGTGATTGTCACTCACACTGGAGGCTGGTACAAGTGTGGTTGTCACCCACGCTGGAGGCTGGTACAAGTGTGGTTGTCACTCACGCTGGAGGCTGGTACAAGTGTGATTGTCACTCACACTGGAGGCTGGTACAAGTGTGATTGTCACTCACACTGGAGGCTGGTACAAGTGTGGTTGTCACCCACGCTGGAGGCTGGTACAAGTGTGATTGTCACCCACGCTGGAGGCTGGTACAAGTGTGATTGTCACCCACGCTGGAGGCTGGTACAAGTGTGATTGTCACCCACGCTGGAGGCTGGTACAAGTGTGATTGTCACCCTCGCTGGAGGCTGGTACAAGTGTGATTGTCACTCACGCTGGAGGCTGGTACAAGTGTGGTTGTCACCCATGCTGGAGGCTGGTACAAGTGTGGTTGTCACCCATGCTGGAGGCTGGTACAAGTGTGGTTGTCACCCTCGCTGGAGGCTGGTACAAGTGTGATTGTCACCCACGCTGGAGGCTGGTACAAGTGTGGTTGTCGCCCAGGCTGGAGGCTGGTACAAGTGTGATTGTCACCCTCGCTGGAGGCTGGTACAAGTGTGATTGTCACCCACGCTGGAGGCTGGTACAAGTGTGATTGTCACCAACGCTGGAGGCTGGTACAAGTGTGGTTGTCACTCACGCTGGAGGCTGGTACAAGTGTGATTGTCACCCACGCTGGAGGCTGGTACAAGTGTGGTTGTCGCCCAGGCTGGAGGCTGGTACAAGTGTGATTGTCACCCTCGCTGGAGGCTGGTACAAGTGTGATTGTCACCCACGCTGGAGGCTGGTACAAGTGTGATTGTCACCCACGCTGGAGGCTGGTACAAGTGTGATTGTCACCCACGCTGGAGGCTGGTACAAGTGTGGTTGTCACTCACGCTGGAGGCTGGTACAAGTGTGATTTCACCCACGCTGGAGGCTGGTACAAGTGTGATTGTCACCCACGCTGGAGGCTGTTACAAGTGTGATTGTCACCCACGCTGGAGGCTGGTACAAGTGTGATTGTCACCAACGCTGGAGGCTGGTACAAGTGTGGTTGTCACTCACGCTGGAGGCTGGTACAAGTGTGGTTGTCACCCACGCTGGAGGCTGGTACAAGTGTGGTTGTCACTCACGCTGGAGGCTGGTACAAGTGTGATTGTCACCCACGCTGGAGGCTGGTACAAGTGTGGTTGTCACCCACGCTGGAGGCTGGTACAAGTGTGGTTGTCACCCACGCTGGAGGCTGGTACAAGTGTGGTTGTCACTCACGCTGGAGGCTGGTACAAGTGTGGTTGTCACCCACGCTGGAGGCTGGTACAAGTGTGATTGTCTCCCTCGCTGGAGGCTGGTACAAGTGTGATTGTCACCCACGCTGGAGGCTTGTACAAGTGTGATTGTCACCCACGCTGGAGGCTGGTACAAGTGTGATTGTCACCCACGCTGGAGGCTGGTACAAGTGTGGTTGTCACTCACGCTGGAGGCTGGTACAAGTGTGATTGTCACCCACGCTGGAGGCTGGTACAAGTGTGATTGTCACTCACACTGGAGGCTGGTACAAGTGTGATTGTCACCCACGCTGGAGGCTGGTACAAGTGTGATTGTCACCAACGCTGGAGGCTGGTACAAGTGTGGTTGTCACTCACGCTGGAGGCTGGTACAAGTGTGGTTGTCACCCACGCTGGAGGCTGGTACAAGTGTGGTTGTCACTCACGCTGGAGGCTGGTACAAGTGTGATTGTCACCCACGCTGGAGGCTGGTACAAGTGTGGTTGTCACCCACGCTTGAGGCTGGTACAAGTGTGATTGTCACCCACGCTGGAGGCTGGTACAAGTGTGGTTGTCACCCACGCTGGAGGCTGGTACAAGTGTGATTGTCACCCACGCTGGAGGCTGGTACAAGTGTGATTGTCACCCACGCTGGAGGCTGGTACAAGTGTGATTGTCACCCACGCCGGAGGCTGGTACAAGTGTGATTGTCACCCACGCTGGAGGCTGGTACAAGTGTGGTTATCACTCACGCTGGAGGCTGGTACAAGTGTGATTGTCACCCACGCTGGAGGCTGGTACAAGTGTGATTGTCACCCACGCTGGAGGCTGGTACAAGTGTGGTTGTCACCCATGCTGGAGGCTGGTACAAGTGTGGTTGTCACCCACGCTGGAGGCTGGTACAAGTGTGATTGTCACTCACACTGGAGGCTGGTACAAGTGTGATTGTCACCCACGCTGGAGGCTGGTACAAGTGTGGTTGTCACTCTCGCTGGAGGCTCGTACAAGTGTGATTGTCACTCACGCTGGAGGCTGGTACAAGTGTGATTGTCACTCACACTGGATGCTGGTTCAAGTGTGGTTGTCACCCACGCTGGAGGCTGGTACAAGTGTGGTTGTCACCCTCGCTGGAGGCTGGTACAAGTGTGGTTGCCACCCTCGCTGGAGGCTGGTACAAGTGTGGTTGTCACCCACGCTGGAGGCTGGTACAAGTGTGGTTGTCACTCACGCTGGAGGCTGGTACAAGTGTGATTGTCACCCACGCTGGAGGCTGGTACAAGTGTGGTTGTCACCCACGCTGGAGGCTGGTACAAGTGTGATTGTCACCCACGCTGGAGGCTGGTACAAGTGTGGTTATCACTCACGCTGGAGGCTGGTACAAGTGTGATTGTCACCCACGCTGGAGGCTGGTACAAGTGTGATTGTCACCCATGCTGGAGGCTGGTACAAGTGTGGTTGTCACCCACGCTGGAGGCTGGTACAAGTGTGATTGTCACTCACACTGGAGGCTGGTACAAGTGTGATTGTCACCCACGCTGGAGGCTGGTACAAGTGTGGTTGTCACCCACGCTGGAGGCTGGTACAAGTGTGGTTGTCACCCACGCTGGAGGCTGGTACAAGTGTGATTGTCACCCACGCTGGAGGCTAGTACAAGTGTGATTGTCACCCACGCTGGAGGCTGGTACAAGTGTGGTTGTCACCCACGCTGGAGGCTGGTACAAGTGTGGTTGTCACTCACACTGGAGGCTGGTACAAGTGTGATTGTCACCCACGCTGGAGGCTGGTACAAGTGTGATTGTCACCCACGCTGGAGGCTGGTACAAGTGTGGTTGTCACCCACGCTGGAGGCTGGTACAAGTGTGATTGTCACCCTCGCTGGAGGCTGGTACAAGTGTGGTTGTCACCCACGCTGGAGGCTGGTACAAGTGTGATTGTCACTCACACTGGAGGCTGGTACAAGTGTGATTGTCACCCACGCTGGAGGCTGGTACAAGTGTGGTTGTCACCCACGCTGGAGGCTGGTACAAGTGTGATTGTCACCCACGCTGGAGGCTGGTACAAGTGTGATTGTCACCCACGCTGGAGGCTGGTACAAGTGTGGTTGTCACTCTCGCTGGAGGCTGGTACAAGTGTGATTGTCACTCACGCTGGAGGCTGGTACAAGTGTGATTGTCACTCACACTGGAGGCTGGTTCAAGTGTGGTTGTCACCCACGCTGGAGGCTGGTACAAGTGTGATTGTCACTCACACTGGAGGCTGGTACAAGTGTGGTTGCCACCCTCGCTGGAGGCTGGTACAAGTGTGGTTGCCACCCTCGCTGGAGGCTGGTACAAGTGTGGTTGCCACCCTCGCTTGAGGCTGGTACAAGTGTGGTTGCCACCCTCGCTGGAGGCTGGTACAAGTGTGGTTGTCACCCTCGCTGGAGGCTGGTACAAGTGTGGTTGCCACCCTCGCTGGAGGCTGGTACAAGTGTGGTTGTCACCCACGCTGGAGGCTGGTACAAGTGTGATTGTCACTCACGCTGGAGGCTGGTACGAGTGTTGTTGTCACCCACGCTGGAGGCTGGTACAAGTGTCGTTGTCACCCACGCTGGAGGCTGGTACAAGTATGGTTGTCACCCACGCTGGAGGCTGGTACAAGTGTGGTTGTCACCCACACTGGAGGCTGGTACAAGTGTGGCTGTCACCCACGCTGGAGGCTGGTACAAGTGTGGTTGTCACCCACGCTGGAGGCTGGTACAAGTGTGGCTGTCACCCTGGCTGGAGGCTGGTACAAGTGTGGTTGTCACCCACGCTGGAGGCTGGTACAAGTGTGGTTGTCACCCTCGCTGGAGGTTGGTACAAGTGTGGTTGTCACCTACGCTGGAGGCTGGTACAAGTGTGGTTGTCACCCACACTGGAGGCTGGTACAAGTGTTGTTGTCACCCACGCTGGAGGCTGGTACAAGTGTGGTTGTCACCCACGCTGGAGGCTGGTACAAGTGTGGTTGTCACCCAAGCTGGAGGTTGGTACAAGTGTGGTTGTCACCCTCGCTGGAGGCTGGTACAAGTGTGGTTGTCACCCTCGCTGGAGGCTGGTACAAGTGTGGTTGTTACCCACGCTGGAGGCTGGTACAAGTGTGGTTGTCACCCTGGCTGGAGGCTGGTACAAGTGTGGTTGTTACCCACGCTGGAGGCTGGTACAAGTTTGGTTGTCACCCTCGCTGGAGGCTGGTACAAGTGTGGTTGTCACCCACGCTGGAGGCTGGTACAAGTGTGGTTGGCACCCACGCTGGAGGCTGGTACAAGTGTGGTTGTCACCCACTCTGGAGGCTGGTACAAGTGTGGTTGTCACCCACACTGGAGGCTGGTACAAGTGTGGTTGTCATCCTCGCTGAAGGCTGGTACAAGTGTGGTTGTCACCCTTGCTGGAGGCTGGTACAAGTGTGGTTGTCACCTTCGCTGGAGGCTGGTACAAGTGTAGTTGGCACCCACGCTGGAGGCTGGTACAAGTGTGGTTGTCACCCACGCTGGAGGCTGGTACAAATGTGGTTGTCACCCACAATGGAGGCTGGTACAAGTGTGGTTGTCACCCTCGCTGGAGGCTGGTACAAGTGTGATTGTCACCCACGCTGGAGGCTGGTACAAGTGTTGTTGTCACCCACGCTGGAGGCTGGTACAAGTGTGGTTGTCACCCACGCTGGAGGCTGGTACAAGTGTGGTTGTCACCCACGCTGGAGGCTGGTACAAGTGTGGTTGTCACCCACGCTGGAGGCTGGTACAAGTGTGGTTGTCACCCACGCTGGAGGCTGGTACAAGTGTGGTTGTCACCCACGCTGGAGGCTGGTACAAGTGTGGTTGACGCCCTCGCTGGAGGCTGGTACAAGTGTGGTTGTCACCCACACTGGAGGCTGGTACAAGTGTGGCTGTCACCCACGCTGGAGGCTTGTACAAGTGTGGTTGTCACCCACGCTGGAGGCTTGTACAAGTGTGGCTGTCACCCTGGCTGGAGGCTGGTACAAGTGTGGTTGTCACCCACGCTGGAGGCTGGTACAAGTGTGGTTGTCACCCACGCTGGAGGCTGGTACAAGTGTGGTTGTCACCCACGCTGGAGACTGGTACAAGTGTGGCTGTCACCCTGGCTGGAGGCTGGTACAAGTGTGGTTGTCACCCACGCTGGAGGCTGGTACAAGTGTGGTTGTCACCCTCGCTGGAGGTTGGTACAAGTGTGGTTGTCACCTACGCTGGAGGCTGGTACAAGTGTGGTTGTCACCCACACTGGAGGCTGGTACAAGTGTTGTTGTCACCCACGCTGGAGGCTGGTACAAGTGTGGTTGTCACCCACGCTGGAGGTTGGTACAAGTGTGGTTGTCACCCTCGCTGGAGGCTGGTACAAGTGTTGTTGTCACCCTCGCTGGAGGCTGGTACAAGTGTGGTTGTTACCCACGCTGGAGGCTGGTACAAGTGTGGTTGTCACCCACGCTGGAGGCTGGTACAAGTGTGGTTGTCACCCACGCTGGAGGCTGGTACAAGTGTGGTTGTCACCCACGCTGGAGGCTGGTACAAGTGTGGTTGTCACCCACGCTGGAGGTTGGTACAAGTGTGGTTGTCACCCTCGCTGGAGGCTGGTACAAGTGTGGTTGTCACCCTCGCTGGAGGCTGGTACAAGTGTGGTTGTTACCCACGCTGGAGGCTGGTACAAGTGTGGTTGTCACCCTGGCTGGAGGCTGGTACAAGTGTGGTTGTTACCCACGCTGGAGGCTGGTACAAGTGTGGTTGTTACCCACGCTGGAGGCTGGTACAAGTGTGGTTGTCACCCTGGCTGGAGGCTGGTACATGTGTGGTTGTTACCCACGCTGGAGGCTGGTACAAGTGTGGTTGTCACCCACGCTGGAGGCTGGTACAAGTGTGGTTGTCACCCACGCTGGAGGCTGGTACAAGTGGCTAGTCTACTGATGTCAGTTTATGTAGGCTGGGATAAATGTAACTGTAGGTACTAAGCTAAATTACTCTATATCTAATTCTAGTTTAGCTTACATACTTACAAAAGGTAGTATAATACATTAGCTTTTAGAGCAGAGATGGCTATCCAGTGGCGCATGTCAGAAGTGGTACATAACATGATTAGAAGTGACACATTGCACCCGTCATAATAATAATAATAATAATAATAATAATAATAATAATAATAATAATAATAATAATAATAATAATAATAATAATAATCCTATATACACTTTGTAGAAATTTTATTAACAAAAATTCAAGTAAATTATAGCTAGAAATAAGTTTTACTGAAAATAAATCTAAAATTTAAGAATCATTTTAAGTGTTTTTATTATTTCTTAACAAATAACATCTTTGATATTAATGTGTTTTCAGTTGAAAAATATTCATTGAGTAAGACCAGGAACAAGTTGCAGTGAACACCTACACTGCATTTCTGAGTGGCCATATGTTCACTGTTTGTGCTCTGCCCTTATCAGGGACATTGCACAAAGAGGGACTTTTGTACAGGAGTCGTTCCATAAGTGCACACGGTTGATACATGTTTGATCTTGAGGTGCCAGGCACCAGCAGTGGCTGCAGTGCATCACACGTGTTTACCAGCCAGTTTACAACTGACACTCATGCGGTAGAGCTGTGCTGTGCGTCGCACTTTGTGAACAATTAAAGTTTTGTACTTGTCGAAAGCTATGCTTTCTTTTTACAGTCATTTACCCATCACAGTGCAAAAGAAAATGAGCAAAAGAAAAGCAGAAAGTGATAATAAGTGTCAGGTAAATGAACAGAGGGAAAATGAGTTCTTATTTCCTGTGGGTCCGTCAGGAAAACTATTGTACATTGTTAGTAAAAAAACTCTCTCATATAATAGAAGACTTGATCTTAATAGACACTGTAAAAAAAACATCAGACTGAAACAGAAGAAGAACTGAAGTTAGTGTTTTGTTCTGAGTTACGGAAAGATTGTGATTAAGGAAAAGGATGAAATAAAAGGAAAACAAAATATATTTGTTAAAAGAAGTTGCGAAAGTTTGACAATGACAGGAGCGTCCCACAAAATTTCCTTTGTGTTGGCTAAAAAACTGAAGCCTTTCTCTGATGGAGAAGAAATTGTTAATCCTTATCTCCAAATATTTGCAGGATATCTTGGTGATAAAAACTCCTGAAAGAAAATAGACGAAATCGTTCTATTAAAGCAAACAGTTACAAGACGCACCGAAGAACTTTCCCATGATGCATCTGACCAACTGAAAGACCTTGACCATGACTCTACTTTCTTTCCTTTAGTTTAGGACGAATCTACTGACATATATGATGTAGCTCAGTTAAACATTTTCATAAGATGAACTGATAATTTTAACATCTTTGAAGAACTTATCGGTCTAGAGTCACTCCTTGAAAAAAGAAAAGGATCAGACATATTTAACGAAGTCATGCCTAGAAAATCTGCAGCTAGATTATAGTAAACTCACTAGGATTTGTACTGACGGAGCATCGTCAACGACAAGTACAGCAGCCGGGACAGCAACTTTGATTCAAATCTTTTTAGATCGACCTCTACTAAAATATCACAGCATTATACACCAAGAGTCACTGTGTGGGAAAACTTTCAATTTGCAGCCGGTTGTGAAGTGTGTGAATAAAATTAGAGCAAGAGGATTAAACAGAAGAGAATTCAGAAGAGAATATTGTGAATTGTTAGATTTGGAATATGGTGATCTGATCCTTCATTACGAGATGCACTGCCTTTCTAGACGACAGGTTCTCAGTAGATTTTGGAAACTGAGAAACAATGTTCATAATTTTCTAGCAGAGAAGAATGAACTGACTGAGGAAAAAGACCTCTTATGTGATAACAAATTACTATTTGATTTAGCATTTTTAACTGATGTTACCAGCCATCTCAATGATCTAAATTTGAACTGCAGCGCAAAAACAAATTGTTTCCTCGCTTAGCAAATGATATCATTGCATTCAAGATGAAGTTAAAACTTTACCTCTTTGTTAGAAAGTGAATGTGCTGAAGATAATGGTAATTTTACAGAATATACTGAAAAAATCAGATTATTGCCAGAGCCATTTGAAAGTCGTTTTATTGATTTTGCTAAAGAAGATGACCGCATACTCGCATTTATAAACCCATTTTCACTTAGTGAACAAACAATCCTGAAGATGCCTAGTAACATACAAGTGGAACTTATTGCTTTAAAAACAAATTCATTATTGAAAAGGAAATCTGATAGGCTTCCCTCAGTCCCTGTGAACATTTTCCAGAACTAAGAAAATTTACCTAGAGATATATCTGTCGTTTCGGAACAACGTACAGATGCGAACAAGTATTTTCATCCATGAAACTGATTAAAAACAAACTGAGGTCGCGACTGATTCAAATTTGAAGACTTCTCTGCTGCTCTCGGTAACTAATTTAACTGCAAACATTACAAGCTTGGCGAAATCAAAGCAGACTCAAAATTCTCATTAAAGTAAGTAATGTTTATCTTGTCTTTATATTTAATCATTTTATGTAAAAGCGCTAAATATGTCCATATTAACATAATTTTAAAGAACTGAATGGGGGTACAAGTGTAGTATAGAGTATCGAACTAGAGTGTGAAAAAATTGGCTCATGGAATGCAGAAGGTTGGCCACCCCTGGTCTAGAGGCTTCATCACTAAATTAGACTTATAATTTACATGTGATAGAAGAATATGGCATCTTTGAGTGTAGGCATCATGTTTACTGCCTACTCTTGACCACGTCCTGCGCTACCTCCCATGTCTGAATTTTGCGGGAAAATAGCATAGGCTGGATTTTCCCACTGCTGCTGCTGCTGCTGCTACTACTACTACTACTACTACTACTACTACTACTACTACTACTACTACTACTGCTACTTCTACTCCTACTACTACAGCAACTTCTATCACTTCATTACTCCATTACTACTGCTACTACTATATCAATAACAATAACGAAAACAACAACTGCTACTACTACAACAATAATAACAGCAACAACTGCTACTACTACAACAACAATAACAGCAACAACTGCTGCTACTACAACAATAATAACAGCAACAACTGCTACTACTACAACAATAATAACAGCAACAACTGCTACTACTACAACAATAATAACAGCAACAACTGCTACTACTACAACAATAATAACAGCAACAACTGCTACTACTACAACAACAATAACAGCAACAACTGCTACTACTACAACAATAATAACAGCAACAACTGCTACTACTACAACAATAATAACAGCAACAACTGCTGCTACTACAATAATAATAACAGCAACAACTGCTACTACTACAACAATAATAACAGCAACAACTGCTACTACTACAACAATAATAACAGCAACAACTGCTACTACTACTATTATAACACCAAAAGCAATAGTAACTTCGACTACTACTATAATAGCAGTAAGTACTACTACAACAGCAGCAACTGCTACTACTATAATAACAGTAAGTGCTACTACAACAACAGTAACTACTACTACAACAGCAACTGCTGCTACTACTACTACTATTAAATTAACTACCACTACTACTAATACTACTACAATAACGGAAACTCATACAGGGGAACAAAGAGGTGGTAGTGGAGGAGCAACTACATTGCCCCTCAAGTACCACCTCTTTGTTCCCCTGTATGAGTTTCCGTTCACGGGTGTCTGTATTAGACTGGTAAAGCCCTGGTGGGCGAAACATCTATTAAATTAAGGTAGTCAGGTGTTGTACGAGTGTCATATGAACCAACTTGTCGGCATCATTCACCTTTGATCTTCTTTTCCTTTTCCTGAGCGGTTGTTGGCTTAGTCTACCACCACCACTAATTGCCTTGTTGATCAATAGGGTTGAGCCAGTCAGTAAACACTAGCCGCTATAATCTGAGAACGTTAAACCTGTTGGGGAATCACAAGCTCTTTAGAGGTGTACGCAAGTCCATTAACTCTCTAAACCAGGGGTTCTTAACGGGGGGAGGGGGGGTATGTGCACCAAACAGGGGGGGTATGGAAGTTGTTTCATTAGAATAAACTATCCAGTGTTGTGTTAGAATAAACTATCTGGTGTTGTGTTGCTAGCTATCCATATGTAAAGAAAAATCAAGCCATTGACATCTTCTGAAGTAATTCTGGTACTTAGTAGGACTGTTGATGATGATTTCCTCAGTCTGGTGAAGGTGTTATGGCAATATATTATGCAGTCCAGTGTGGGTCTGTAATCGTAAAAAGGGTTAAGAATGACTGCTGAATCTAAACATCTACAAAACCATTTTACTAAAAGAACTAGTCATGATGATATTCGGGTTGCTAAGTATTCTTCCAATATTGTTACTGCCACTCCACCAAGATATTGTTACTGCCACTCCACCAAGATATTGTTACTGCCACTCCACCAAGATATTGTTACTGCCACTCCACCAAGATATTGTTACTGCCACTCCACCAAGATATTGTTACTGCCACTCCACCAAGATATTGTTACAGCCACTCCACCAAGATATTGTTAACCTCACTTGCAGAAATGTTTATTTTCTTTGATAAGTTTATGAGAAACAATTGCTGATAAAACAATGATGTGATATACAGACATACTAACATAAGGACAACATTATTGTTTTGTTGGGTTTTGCATATTATTTATATGAATATATATATATATATATATATATATATATATATATATATATATATATATATATATATATATATATATATATATATATATATATATACGTATATGTATGTATGTCGTGCCGAATAGGTAAAACTGGCCAATTAGCAAGAACTCATTTAAAATCAAGGCCTTTCTAAAATTTTATCTTATACGTTTAAAGATATATATTTTTTCATTTATGTTAATGTAAAAATTAATAATTTTGTACAAAAAAAAACTTTGAAAATTTGCCTAATCTTATTATAACGAGTAATTTAATTTAGCCTAATCCAGCTGAATATATTTTAGATAAGTTTACAATAATTTAATAATAGACAAACACAATGAAGCATATTTTTTTCGTTAGGTTCAGAATGATTTTTGCAAAATTATTACATACACATATTTTCGCTTGCCTTATTCGGCAAGAAGAGCGTTGCTATTTAAGCCAATATCGCAAGTTTTACCTATTCGGTACGACATGTGTATACACACACACACACACACACACACACACACACACACACACACACACACACACATATATATATATATATATATATATATATATATTAATTAACACATCGGCCGATTCTCACCAAGGCAGGGTGGCCCGAAAAAGAAAAACTTTCATCATCATTCACTCCATCACTGTCTTGCCAGAAGGGTGCTTTACACTACAGTTTTTAAACTGCAACATTAACACCCCTCCTTCAGAGTGCAGGCACCGTACTTCCCATTACCAGGAATCAAGTCCGGCCTGCCGGTTTCCCTGAATCATTTCATAAATGTTATTTTGCTCACACTCCAACAGCACGTCAACTATTAAAAACTATTTGTCTCCATTCACTCCTATCAAATACGCTCACGCACGCTTGCCGGAAGTTTAAGCCCCTCGCACACAAAACTTCCTTTACCCCCTCCCTCCAACCCTTCTTAGGCCGACCCCTACCCCGCCTTCCCTCCACTACAGATTTATACACTCTCGAAGTCATTCTGTTTTGTTCCATTCTCTCTACATGTCCGAACCACCTCAGCAACCCCTCCTCAGCCCTCTGGATAATAATTTTGGTAATCCCACACCTTCTCCTAATTTCCAAACTATTAATTCTCTGCATTATATTCACACCACACATTGCCCTCAGACATGACATCTCCACTGCCTCCAGCCTTCTCCTCGCTGCAACATTCATCACCCATGCTTCACACCCATATAAGAGTGTTGATGCAACTATACTCTCATACATTCCCCTCTTTGTTTCCACAGACAAAGTTCTTTGTTTCCACAGACTCCTAAGTACACCACTCACCCTTTTCCCCTCATCAGTTCTGTGATTCACCTCATCCTTCATAGACCCATCTGCTGACACGTCCACTCCTAAATATCTGAATACATTCACCTCCTCCCTCCAATCTGATATCCAATCTTTCGTCACCTAATCGTTTTGTTATCCTCATCACCTTACTCTTTCCTATATTCACTTTTAATTTTCTTCTTTTACATACCCTACCAAATTCATCTACCAACCTCTGCAGCTTCTCTTCAGAATCTCCCAAAAAGCAGTGTCATCAGTAAAGAGCAACTGTGACAACTCCCACTTTGTGTTAGATTCTCTATCTTTTAACTCCACACCTCTTGCCAAGACCCTAGCATTCATTTCTCTTACAACCCCATCTACAAATATATTAAACAACCACAGTGACATCACACATCCTTGTCTAAGGCCTACTTTTACTGGGAAATAGTCTCCCTCTCTCCTACATACTCTAACCTGAGGCTCACTATCCTCGTAAAAACTCTTCACTGCTTTCAGTAACCTACCTCCTATACCATACACTTGCAACATCTGCCACATTGCCTCCCTATCCACCCTGTCATACGCCTTTTCCAAATTCATAAATGCCACAAAAACCTCTTTACCCTTATCTAAATCCTGTTCACTTATATGTTTCACTGTAAACACTTGGTCTACACACCCCCTACCTTTCCTAAAGCCTCCTTGTTCCTCTGCTATCCTACTCTCTGTCTTACTCTTAATTCTTTCAGTAATAACTCTACCATTCACTTTACCAGGTATATTCAATAGATTTATTCCCCTATAATTTTTTCACTCTCTTTTATCCCCTTTGCCTTTATACAAAGGAACTATGCATGCTCTCTGCCAATCCCTAGGTACCTTACCTTCCTCCATACATTTATTAAATAATAGCAGCAACTACTCCAAATCTATATCCCCACCTGCTTTTAACATTTCTATCTTCATCCCATCAATCCCAGCTGCCTTAATTTCTTTCATTCTACCCATTGCCTCACGAACTTCCCCCTCACTCACAACTGGCTCTTCCTCACTCCTACAAGATGTTATTCCTCCTTGCCCTATACACGAAATCACAGCTTCTCTATCTTCATCAACATTTAACAATTCCTCAAAATATTCTCTCCATCTTCCTGATACCTCTAACTCCCCATTTAATAACTCTCCTATCCTATTTTTAACTGTCAAATCCATTTGTTCCCTAGGCTTCCTCAACTTATTTATCTCACTCCAAAACTTTTTCTTATTTTCAACAAAATTTGTTGATAACATCTCTCCCACTCTCTCATACTCTCTTTTTGCATTGCTTCACCAGTCTCTTAACCTCTGTTTTTCTCTCCATATACTCTTCCCTCCTTGCATCACTTCTACTTTGTAAAAGCCTCTCATATGCTAACTTTTTCTCCCTTACTACTCTCTTTACATCATCATTCCACCAATCGCTCTTCTTCCCTCCCGCACCCACTTTCCTGTAACCACAAACTTCTGTTGAACACTCTAACACCACATTTTTAAACCTGCCCCATACATCTTCGACCCCATTACCTATACTCTCACTAGCCCATCTATCCTCAAATAGTTGTTTATATCTTACCCTAACTGCCTCCTCTTTTACTTTATACACCTTCACCTCTCTCTTAATTGCTTGCTCTATTTTCCTTGTATCCCATATACCTTTCACTCTCACTGTAGCTACAACTAGAAAGTGATCTGATATATCTGTGGCCCCTCTGTAAACATGTACATCCTGAAGTCTACTCAACAGTCTTTTATCTACCTACATAGTCCAACAAACTACTGTCATTGCGCCCTACATCATATCTTGTATACTTATTTATCCTCTTTTTCTTAAAATATGTATTACTTATAACTAAACTCATTTCTATACAAAGTTCAATCAAAGGGCTCCCATTATCATTTACACCTGGCACCCCAAACTTTTCTACCACACCCTCTCTAAAAGTTTCTCCTACTTTAGCATTCAGGTCCCCTACCACAAATATACCTTTTACTCTCACTGTAGCTACAACTAGAAAGTGATCTGATATATCTGTGGCCCCTCTGTAAACATGTACATCCTGAAGTCTACTCAACAGTCTTTTATCTACCTACATAGTCCAACAAACTACTGTCATTGCGCCCTACATCATATCTTGTATACTTATTTATCCTCTTTTTCTTAAAATATGTATTACTTATAACTAAACTCATTTCTATACAAAGTTCAATCAAAGGGCTCCCATTATCATTTACACCTGGCACCCCAAACTTTTCTACCACACCCTCTCTAAAAGTTTCTCCTACTTTAGCATTCAGGTCCCCTACCACAATTACTCTCTCACTTGGTTCAAAGGCTCCTATACATTCGCTTAACATTTCCAAAAATCTCTCTCTCTCCTCTACACTCCTCTCTTCTCCAGGTGCATACACGCTTATTATGACCCACTTCTCACATGTGACCCTTATTTTAATCCACATAATCCTTGAATTTACACATTTATAGTCTCTCTTCTCCTTCCATAACTGGTCCTTCAACATTACTGCTACCCCTTCCTTAACCCTAACTTTCTCAGATACTCCTGATTTAATCCCATTTATTTCTTTCCACTGAAACTCGCCTACCTCCCTTCAGCTTTGTTTCGCTTAGGGCCAGGACATCCAACTTCTCTTCATTCATTCATCCGCACTACATCCACGCACGGTCAAGCATCCCAGTTTTATAAAGTTTTCTCCTGATTTTTAGTAAATGTCTACAAGAGAAGGGGTTACTAGTCCATTGCTCCCGGCATTTTAGTCGCCTTATACGACACGCATGGCTTATGGAAGAAAGATTCTTTTCCACTTCCCCATGGACAATAGAGGGAGAAAAAACAAGAACAAGAGTTTTTGTAAGAAAAAGAAGAAAAACCCTAGATGTGTGTATGTATATATATATATGCATATGCATGTCTGTGTAGTGTGACCTTAGTGTAAATAGAAGTAGCAAGATATACCTGTTATCCAGCATGTTTATGAGACAGAAAAAGACACCGCATATATATATATATATATATATATATATATATATATATATATATATATATATATATATATATATATATATATATATATATATATATATATATATATATATATATATATATATATATATATATATATATATATATATATATATATATATATATATATATATATATATATATATATATATATATATATATATATATATATATATATATATATATATATATATATATATATATATATATATATATTACACCTCACCATCACATCACCACAACAAAGCAACACCTCACATATGCGTGACGACACCCGACTCTGTGAAACCCATCTAATACTCTACCCAAGAATTAAGATTTATTACTTGTCTTATGTATCATTAAATTCTTCCCAAAATTTATTAATTATAAATGAATCTAATTTATATAAACCAAAGGAAATATTCATATTATTGTCAAAACTGCTATTTATGAAACAAGATTCAGTTACATTCCTGTCGACCATGGACTTGCTTGATACAACTTTCTCAACTTTCTGAAAATCAATTGGATGGTTAAAATCTCTCACATGAATAAATAGAGCATTGGAATCTTCTCCGGCTCTAATGCTATATGTATATTGTTTTAATCTTAGTTCGAGATTTTTACCAGTTTGACCGTAATAAACTTTATCGCAAATTTTACAAGGAATCTTATAGACACTTCCATCAGCATTTTGGGAGGAATTCTTTATCAAAAGTTTTTTTTTACCGTATCAAAATTTTTAAATACAACTTTGATATTAAAAGTCTTAAGAAGAGAAGGCATATCAACCAAGTTTTCATGGTTAGGGAGAACCAACACATTTTTAGTTGAATAAGGCTGGTTGTCCCTTTTTGGATTGTAAAAAGTATTTCTAGTAATTATATAAGATTTATCAATTATATTTCTTGGGTACTGTAGGTCATTAGCACACACACACACACACTCACACACACACACACACACACACACACACATACACACACACACACACACACACATACACACACACACACACACACACACACACACACACACACACACACACAGCATTCCGACATCTTAATAAGGAATCGTTCAGGACCCTGTACACCGTATACGTTAGGCCCATATTGGAGTATGCGGCACCAGTTTGGAACCCACACCTAGCCAAGCACGTAAAGAAACTAGAGAAAGTGCAAAGGTTTGCAACAAGACTAGTCCCAGAGCTAAGAGGTATGTCCTACGAGGAGAGGTTAAGGGAAATCAACCTGACGACAATGAAGGACAGGAGAGATAGGGGGGACATGATAACGACATACAAAATACTGAGGGGAATTGACAAGGTGGACAAAGACAGGATGTTCCAGAGATTGGACACAGTAACAAGGGGACACAGTTGGAAGCTAAAGACACAGATGAATCACAGGGATGTTAGGAAGTATTTCTTCAGCCACAGAGTAGTCAGTAAGTGGAATAGTTTGGGAAGCGATGTAGTGGAGGCAGGATCCATACATAGCTTTAAGCAGAGGTATGATAAAGCTCACGGCTCGAGGAGAGTGACCTAGTAGCGATCAGTGAAGAGGCGGGGCCAGGAGCTCGGACTCGACCCCCGCAACCTCAACTAGGTGAGTACAACTAGGTGAGTACATGACATAGCATCGAAAGTCAAGACTGACCCGAAGCTGTTGTACAGCCACATCAGGAGGAAAACAACAGTCAAGGACCAGGTAATCAGACTGAGGAAGGGTGATGGGGAATTCACAAGAAACGACCGGGAGGTATGTCAGGAGCTCAACACAAGATTTAAAGAAGTATTTACAGTGGAAACCAGTAGGACTCCAGGAAATCAGAGCAGGGGGGTGCACCAGCAAGTGCTGGATGAGGTACATATAACCAAGGAGGAGGTGAAGAAGCTGCTATGCGAACTTGACACCTCAAAGGCGGTGGGACCAGACAACATCTCTCCGTGGGTCCTTAAAGAGGGAGCAGAGACATTGTGTGTACCATTAACGAAGATCTTCAACACATCATTTGAAACTGGGCAACTCCCCGAGGTATGGAAGATGGCAAATGTAGTCCCAATTTTTAAAAAGGGAGACAGACATGAGGCACTAAACTGCAGACATGTATCACTAACGTGTATAGTATGCAAGGTCATGGAGATCATCAGGAGGAGAGTGGTGGAGCACCAGGAAAGAAACAAGTGTATAATTGGCAACCAGCATGGTTTCAGGGAAGGAAAATCCTGTGTCACAAACCTATTAGAGTTTTATGACAAGGTGACAGAAGTAAGACAAGAGAGAGAGGGGTGGATCGACTGCATTTTTTTTGGACTGCAAGAAGGTCTTCGACACAGTTCCTCACAAGAGGTTACTGCAAAAGCTAGAGGATCAGGCACACATAACAGGAAAGGCACTGCAATGGATAAGAGAATACCTTACAGGGAGGCAACAACGAGTCATGGTACGTGATGAGGTGTCAAAGTGGGCGCCTGTGACAAGCGGGGTTCCACAGGGGTCAGTCCTAGGACCTGTGCTGTTCTTGGTATATGTGAATGACATAACGGAAGGGATAGACTCAGAAGTGTCCTTGTTTGCGGACGATGTGAAGTTAATGAGAAGAATCAAATCGGATGAGGATCAGGCAGGACTACAAAGAGACTTGGACAGGCTACAAGCCTGGTCCAGCAACTGGTTCATTGAGTTTAACCCCGCCAAATGCAAAGTCATGAAGATTGGGGAAGGGCAAAGAAGATCGCAGACACAATATAGTTTAGATGGCCAAAGTCTGCAAACCTCACTCAAGGAAAAAGATCTGGGGGTGAGTATAACACCGAGCATATCTCCTGAGGCGCACATCAATCAGATAACTGCTGCAGCATACGGGCGCCTGGCAAACCTACGGATAGCGTTCCGATACCTCAGTAAGGAGTCGTTTAAGACTCTGTATACCATTTACGTCAGGCCCATACTGGAGTATGCAGCACCAGTTTGGAATCCACACCTAGTCAAGCACGTCAAGAAATTAGAGAAAGTGCAAAGGTTTGCAACAAGACTAGTCCCAGAGCTACGGGGATTGTCCTACGAAGAAAGGTTGAGGGAAATCGGCCTGACGACACTGGAGGCCAGGAGGGTCAGGGGAGACATGATAACGACATATAAAATACTGCGCGGAATAGACGAGGTGGACAAAGACGGGATGTTCCAGAGATGGGACACAGACACAAGAGGTCACAATTGGAAGTTGAAGACTCAGATGAATCAAAGGGATGTTAGGAAGTATTTCTTCAGTCATAGAGTAGTCAAGCCGTGGAATAGCCTAGAAAGTGAAGTAGTGGAGGCGGGAACCATACATAGTTTTAAGGCGAGGTATGATAAAGCTCATGGAGCAGGGAGAGAGAGGACCTAGTAGCAATCAGTGAAGAGGCAGGGCCAGGAGCTATGACTCGACCCCTGCAACCACAAATAGGTGAGCACACACACACACACACACACACACACACACACACACACACACACACACACACACACACACACACACAAATATATATATATATATATATATATATATATATATATATATATAAATATATCTGCATACAGGTATTCCATTACAACCGGCATACAGGTACAGTGGAACCTCTGGTCACAAACGCTTCTGAACATGAACAAATTGGTTCACGGCCAAAAAATTCACCAAATTTCTGCATCTGGTCATGAACACATAATCGGGTGCCGAACAAATGCAGCCACGCCAATTTTCACATTCCGCGTCAATTGTTTTTGCACGCGCCAATTTTCCCCACTTCTTGCAATTACAACCATGATAAATTCAGATTAGCAATGTTTTATCAGCAGGTAGTGCTGAAACAGCTTCTTGCAGTGCCAGTACACGACTAGGGCTTGCCATTGTGATTTTTGGTAAATATTTTTTTCTTGGTTGTTTGTTGGGCTATCTTATTGAAGCTTGAGCAATGTATGATGGAAAGATGCTTCTTAATGTACACCAAAAATGAAAGAAATCGGACGATAAATAGTGGAGTTCACTGCTCAGCCATTAAAACTCTTAGGACTCGTGCAGTATTAGTTGTTTTCTGTTGTAGAAGGTTTTCTCAGTGTTATTAGAGGTTTTTACATTTAGTTTACTATTGCATTGTGCATTCTATGGTATATTTAATTATTTTTTGCTTAAAAATCTTAAAAATGCATCATTTACATACAGTTCGTAGGGGTCTAGAGCGGATTAATCGTATATACACACAATCCAATTGGGAAATTAGGTTTAGGTCATGACCAAATCGGGTCACGATCAGAGTTTTGGAACGAATAATGGTTGTGACCAGAGGTTCCACTGTATTTCGTTACGACTGGCATAGATGCATTCCATTATGACTGGTATACAGTCATTCCATTATGACCGGCATACAGGCATTCTATTACAACCAGCATACAGGTCCCTCATTATACAATCCCTTGCAATGACACAAGTTATAAATACATAATGTTTGGGAGCCTGTCCGGGAGTCTAGTATGAGCCTCAAGAGCCAGAACTCAACATTTTGAGTCCAGAGTTACAGCTAGCTAGGTTGTTAAAAATAATATTTCAGAAGTTTATCTTCATAAGGTGATAATTAAAGGAGTGTTTTGTTATGCAAAACCTGTGTGTATAAGATCTCTTTCTTGACTTACTCTACTACTACTACTGCTGCCTCGTTTCACTCCCCTTTCTGTTTCTTGTGTCACTACCACTACTCCCCTTACTTGCTACTACAGCCTTAAGCCAATTGGACCGAGTGCTCCCAATTGGACCCCATGCCTTAGAGGGCCCTGCACTAGAGTGTAATTTACTCTCAGCTTGTCAAATACACACAACAACATGAAGTAAAAAAAAAAATCAGTGGGCTTTTGATATAATATTTTGGCGAAGTTGCCCGATGAGGTGGTGATTGTACCCGACATTTGATTATAGCAAAAAAGGGATTAAATCACAAATGAAACAAAATAAAACCACCCATTCACATATTTTCTTGGTTATTTATAGATTTTTAGACCTACTTAGACCTGATTTTTAGAAGTCCAAAAAGATAATTTGTTTCCAACACTGCACTGAAATTCTGATTTTTTTTTTCTGAACAAAAATAAATTAATGTTTTTAATAAATTATTTCAGCCACTAAAGCAAGTAGTATTGTGACTATGTGCTTTTCGGAGGCGATATACAAATTTTGTTTGTTACTTGTAAGCTTACATGTGAGCAGTTTTATATTAAAATGTAGCTACATCTATTAAATCGCATGCATTTTTTAAGCAGATAGTTTGATTGCTTGCCATACATGGGACCCACCAAAATTGTTCCCAGTTGGGCCCCACACATCCTAAGGCCGGCTCTGCTAATACTACTACTTCTTCCACTACCAACATTACCTCTACCACTACCTCTCCACTTCTTTGTTCCTCTCTTTGTCCCGTCCCTGTCCTCTCATATGTATACTGGCTCCCCTACCTTTCTGTACTAGTGTGACTAATCTGTGGTCTAAGTCAGACCGAAACGTCATCATAAGCTTCTTTTTCCTATGTCATATTTGTGTATCTCTTGAGTAATGGGAAACTTACTAAATGACCGAACCTGTGGAACACATCCTTAAAACGTTGACTTTTAGGAATATTAAATACCGTATTTTCCGGCATATAAGGCGCACATTTTCTCACGAAAAGTCTTGGAAAATCCCCCTGCGCCTTATATGCTAAAGGTCAGGGTCAAGGGTAGGCTTTGTGTTATACTTTAGTATTTATTTACTAACATTACGCTACAGGTGCTTGGAAACATCGAGTAATTGGTCCTATATGATCGTGCGCCGTATATGCCGGAAAACACGGTAACCTTAAGTTGCAAAAAAGTTGTAAGACACTTAGGATTATCTTGCAACTGCAAGTTCACTCTACAGACGACAAGAGGGTTAATGAGAGACATTGTATTTCCTGAGACAGAGGAAGAAGTATTGATGCTTCTGTGAGTGGTAGAGAGAGTTCAGCAGAACCCATGCTTGAGGATCCACGTCAAGAGAACTATCAATCACTTCCAATCTCGACCATAGCTCATACTGTGGGTCAAGCCAGAGTAACTCAGAATCATTCCCCACAATTCCTCAATTTGTTGAGAAAGTTCACTGAGTTCCATAGTCATAGTCAGAGAGACTTACAGTCTTCTGGGAGTCAAGAGTATCCCTTGCTTGTACCTGTCAAAGAAGACCATCCTCAGAACCCAGATACTTACAACTCAACTTAAAAAGAAGAGGGTATACAGCTTCCTGTCACTTCTCTTGTATCTGACTTGGCGTCCAGGCCTTACTCTAAGGAGCAATATGACAAGGTGGAAAAAAAATATTTAAGCTACAGAGTAAGAATGCAAACTCCCAGCACATTCGAAATAACCAGCAGTGAGATCATTAACAAGTGCAATAACAAAGATATATGGTCGAAACTCGGTAATGCTCTACAACAGCTAGAGAGTGTTTTGTTAGTTCCACGTTTCTTGCAACATAACCCAGATTTCTATTTTGAAATGTTGGAGAAACAAACACACGCTGTAAGCCGACCTAAAGACCAGTTGCACAAAGCTGTGATACACTATATATATATGTATGTATTTATGTATGTATATATATATATATATATATATATATATATATATATATATATATATATATATATATATATATATATATATATATATATATATATATATATATGCAAAAATTATAGGGGGATAAGACTGTTGAGTATACCTGGTAAAGTGTATGGTAGAGTTATTATTGAAAGAATTAAGAGTAAGACGGAGAATAGGATAGCAGATGAACAAGGAGGCTTTAGGAAAGGTAGAGGGTGTGTGGACCAAGTGTTTACAGTGAAACATATAAGTGAACAGTATTTAGATAAGGCTAAAGAGGTCTTTGTGGCAATTATGGATTTGGAAAAGGCTTATGGCAGGGTGGATAGGGGGGCAATGTGGCAGATGTTGCAAGTGTATGGTGTAGGAGGAAGGTTACTGAAAGCAGTGAAGAGTTTTTACGAGGATAGTGAGGCTCAAGTTAGAGTATGTAGGAGAGAGGGAGATTATTTCCCAGTAAAAGTAGGCCTTAAACAAGGATGTGTGATGTCACCGTGGTGACATCACACATGAAGTGGGAGTTGTCACAGTTGCTCTTTGCTGATGACACTGTGCTCTTGGGAGATTATGAAGAGAAGTTGCAGAGATTGGTGGATGAATTTGGTAGGGTGTGCAAAAGAAGAAAATTAAAAGTGAATACTGGAAAGAGTAAGGTTATGAGGATAACAAAAAGATTAGGTGATGAAAGATTGGATATCAGATTGGAGGGAGAGTATGGAGGAGGTGAATGTATTCAGATATTTGGGAGTGGACGTGTCAGCGGATGGGTCTATGAAAGTTGAGGTGAATCATAGAATTGATGAGGGGAAAAGGGTGAGCGGTGCACTTAGGAGTCTGTGGAGACAAAGAACTTTGTCCTTGGAGGCAAAGAGGAGAATGTATGAGAGTATAGTTTTACCAACGCTCTTATATGGGTGTGAAGCATGGGTGATGAATGTTGCAGCGAGGAGAAGGCTGGAGGCAGTGGAGATGTCATGTCTGAGGGCAATGTGTGGTGTGAATATAATGCAGAGAATTCGTAGTTTGGAAGTTAGGAGGAGGTGCGGGATTACCAAAACTGTTGTCCAGAGGGCTGAGGAAGGGTTGTTGAGGTGGTTCGGACATGTAGAGAGAATGGAGCGAAACAGAGTGACTTCAAGAGTGTATCAGTCTGTAGTGGAAGGAAGGTGGGGTAGGGGTCAGCCTAGGAATGGTTGGAGGGAGGGGGTAAAGGAGGTTTTGTGTGCGAGGGGCTTGGACTTCCAGCAGGCATGCGTGAGCGTTTTGGATAGGAGTGAATGGAAACGAATGGTTTTTAATACTTGACGTGCTGTTGGAGTGTGAGCAAAGTAACATTTATGAAGGGGTTCAGGGAAACCGGCAGGCCGGACTTGAGTCCTGGAGATAGGAAGTACAGTGCCTGCACTCTGAAAGAGGGGTGTTAATGTTGCAATTTAAAAACTGTAGTGTAAAGCACCCTTCTGGCAAGACAGTGATGGAGTGAATGATGGTGAAAGTTTTTCTTTTTTGGGCCACTCTGCCTTGGTGGGAATCGGCCAGTGTGATAATATATATATATATATATATATATATATATATATATATATATATATATATATATATATATATATATATATATATATATATATGTGTGTGTGTGTGTGTGTGTGTGTGTGTGTGTCGTGCCGAATATGTAAAATTGGTCAATTAGCAAGAACTCATTTAAAATTAAGTGCTTTCTAAAATTTTCTCTTATACGTTTAAAGATATATTTTTTTCAATAA
>NW_027197078.1:0-69504 GCF_038502225.1 Cherax quadricarinatus | reverse complement strand
TGAGGGTGATGGACTGGTGGTGAGGGTGATGGAGTGGTGGTGAGATTGATGGACTTGTGGAGAAGGTGAAGAACTGGTGGTGATGGTGATGGACTGGTGGAGTGAGTGATGGATGGGTGGTGAGGGTGATGATCTGTTGGTGAGGGTGATAGACTGGTGGTGATGGTGATGGACTGGTGGAGAGAGTGATGAACTGGTAGTGAGAGTGAGGGACTGGTGGTAAGGGTGATGGACTGGTTGTGAGAGTTATGAACTGTTCGGAAGGGTGATGGACTGGTGGTGTGGGTGGTGAACCTGTGATGATTGTGTCTAGCGAGTCACGATTGTAATGAACGAATGACGATTGTGATGAACGACTGGCGATTGTGATGAACGACTGGCGGTTGTGATGAATGACTTACGATTGTGATGAACGACTGACCGCTGTGATGAATGACTGACGATTGTGGTTAACGACTGACGCTTGTGATTGAACGACTGACGATTGTGACGAACGATTGACGATTGTGACGAACGACTGACGATTGTGATGAACGATTGACGCTTGTGATGAACGACTGACGATTTTGATGAACGACTGACGATAGTTATGAACGACTGACGATAGTGATGAATGACTGACGATTGTGATGAACGACTGGCGATTGTGATGATCGACTGACGATTATGATGAACGACTGACCGTTGTGATGAACGACTGACGATTGTGATGAACGACTGACGATTGTGATTAACGACTGACGTTTGTGATGAACGACTGACGCTTGTGACGAACGATTGACGATTGTGATGAACACTTGGTGAGGGTGATAGACTGGTGGTGAGGGTGATGGACTGGTGGTGAGAGTGATGGATTGGCGGTGAGTGTGATGGACGGGTGGTGAGGGTGATGAACTGGTGGTGAGGGTGATGGACTGGTGGTGAGAGTGATGGAATGGTGGTGATGGTGATGGACTGGTGTTGATGGACTGGTGGTGAGAGTGGTGGTGGTGATGGTGATGGACTGTTGGTGAGGGTGATGGAATGGTGGTGATGGTGATGGACTGGTGTTGAGGGTGGACTGGTGGTGAGGGTGATGGACTGGTGGTGAGGGTGATGGACTGGTGGTGAGGGTGATGGACTGGTGGTGAGGGTGATGGACTGGTGTTGAAGGTGATGGACTGATGGTGAGGGTGATGGACTGGTGTTGAAGGTGATGGACTGATGGTGAGGGTGATGGACTGGTGTTGAAGGTGATGGACTGATGGTGAGGGTGATGGACTGGTGTTGAAGGTGATGGACTGATGGTGAGGGTGATGGACTGGTGGTGAAGGTGATGGACTGATGGTGAGGGTGATGGACTGGTGTTGAAGGTGATGGACTGATGGTGAGGGTGATGGACTGGTGTTGAAGGTGATGGACTGATGGTGAGGGTGATGGACTGGTGGTGAGAGTGATCGAGTTTTGGTGAGTGTGATGGAATGGTAGTGAGGGTGAAGGAATGGCAGTGAAGGGTGAAATTCTTGAAGGTCTCGAGGTTATCGAAGTTCTTGAAGGTCTCGAAGTTCTTGAAGGTCTCGAAGCTCTTGAAGGTCTCGAAGATCTTGAAGTTCTCGAAGATCTTGAAGTTCTGAAAGGGAAGATCATTAAGTTATTAATGCGTCACTCAGGTCCATGTCTTCAGGTGACCATCCTTGTCCCCTCGGATATTCACCATTCACCACTTCCCTGAGGTCAGCAACACAAGGATTAGACAACAACACAAGGACCAGACAACAACACAAGGACAGGACAACACAAGGACCAGACAACAACACAAGGAGAGGACAACAACACAAGAACCAGACAACAACACAAGAACCAGACAACAACACAAGGAGAGGACAACACAAGGACGAGACAACAACACAAGGAGAGGACAACACAAGGACGAGACAACAACACAAGGACAGGACAACAACACAAGGACGAGACAACAACACAAGGAGAGGACAACAACACAAGGACCAGACAACAACACAAGGAGAGGACAACAACACAAGGAGAGGACAACAACACAAGGACCAGACAACAACACAAGAACCAGACAACAACACAAGGACTTGACCACAACACAAGGAGAGGACAACAACACAAGGAGAGGACACCCAACACATGGAGAGAACAACAACCGAAGGAGAGGACAACAACCTAAGGAGAGGACAACAACCGAAGGAGAGGACAACAACCGAAGGAGAGGACAACAACCGAAGGAGAGGACAACAACCGAAGGAGAGGACAACAACCGAAGGAGAGGACAACAACCGAAGGAGAGGACAACAACCGAAGGAGAGGACAACAACCGAAGGAGAGGACAACAACCGAAGGAGAGGACAACAACCGAACAACAACCGAAGGAGAGGACAACAACCGAAGGAGAGGACAACAACCGAACAACAACCGAAGGAGAGGACAACAACCGAAGGAGAGGACAACAACCGAAGGAGAGGACAACAACCGAACAACAACCGAAGGAGAGGACAACAACCGAAGGAGAGGACAACAACCGAAGGAGAGGACAACAACCGAAGGAGAGGACAACAACCGAAGGAGAGGACAACAACCGAAGGAGAGGACAACAACCGAAGGAGAGGACAACAACCGAAGGAGAGGACAACAACCGAAGGAGAGGACAACAACACAAGACAACAACCCAAGAGAACAACGAGAACAGTTAGATGTTATTACTGGGGAGGACACGCAGAAATCTGCGCCCAGCAGTAACATCCTCCTGGACAGCCTTGACCCGCAGACTACCTAGACGAGAGACCTCACTCACCCAGTTAGCCCACCAAGCTCTGGCCACTTAGTAACAATTTCGGAGTTCTATTTATATTTCATATTGCATTCATATTAATTATTAATTTATTCGATTATTTAACTGTTTAAGTGTATTTTAAACATTTTTTGGTGTCCAAATTACTGTCCACGAGTAAACCTTCACGTTTTCAGGTATGGAAACTCTGATTAATTGTTATCTGTTGTCTTTTTTTCTTGTTATTTATCTCTTGTTTCTCCATGATACGCTAAGATTCAAAAGTACATACTCTCTCTTCTCTCTCTCCCTCTCTCTACGCACACACGCACACGCACACACACACACACACACACACACACACACACACACACACATATATACATGTATGTATATATATAGATTGTGTATAATGTATGTTGATTGAGTGGAGACATTAATGTGTGTGGATGAATGTATGTTCACTTGTGAATATTCAAGACACAACCAGGAAACTACACATATATATGGAAAGAAACTCTTCATTATTATGTATGTAAATATTACTATCTTAGGTTAATATAGAATGTGGATGTTCAGTGTTTTATTAAATATATCCAGAGTGAGAGATGTGAAGACAGGAGAAGTGAGAGATGTGAAGACAGGAGAAGTGAGAGATGTGAAGACAGAAGCGAGAGATGTGAAGACAGGAGAAGTGAGAGATGTGAAGACAGGAGAAGTGAGAGATGTGAAGACAGGAGAAGTGAGAGATGTGAAGACAGGAGAAGTGAGAGATGTGAAGACAGAAGTGAGAGATGTGAAGACAGAAGTGAGAGATGTGAAGACAGAAGTGAGAGATGTGAAGACAGAAGTGAGAGATGTGAAGACAGAAGTGAGAGATGTGAAGACAGAAGTGAGAGATGTGAAGAGATGAGAGATGTGAAGACAGAGAGTGAGAGATGTGAAGTGACAGAAGTGAGAGATGTGAAGACAGAAGTGAGAGATGTGAAGACAGGAGAGTGAGAGATGTGAAGACAGATGTGAAGACAGAAGTGAGAGATGTGAAGACAGAAGTGAGAGATGTGAAGACAGAAGTGAGAGATGTGAAGACAGGTGAAGACAGAAGTGAGAGATGTGAAGACAGAGAAGTGAGAGATGTGAAGACAGGAGAAGTGAGAGATGTGAAGACAGGAGAAGTGAGAGATGTGAAGACAGGAGAAGTGAGAGATGTGAAGACAGGAGAAGTGAGAGATGTGAAGACAGAGAAGTGAGAGATGTGAAGACAGAGAAGTGAGAGATGTGAAGACAGGAGAGATGTGAAGACAGAAGTGAGAGATGTGAAGACAGAGAGTGAGAGATGTGAAGACAGAAGTGAGAGATGAGAGATGTGAAGACAGGAGAGTGAGACATGTGAAGACACGAGAAGTGAGAGATGTGAAGACAGAAGTGAGAGATGTGAAGACAGAAGTGAGAGATGTGAAGACAGAAGTGAGAGATGTGAAGACAGAAGTGAGAGATGTGAAGACAGAAGTGAGAGATGTGAAGACAGAAGTGAGAGATGTGAAGACAGAAGTGAGAGATGTGAAGACAGAAGCGAGAGATGTGAAGACAGAAGTGAGAGATGTGAAGACAGGAGAAGTGAGAGATGTGAAGACAGGAGAAGTGAGAGATGTGAAGACAGGAGAAGTGAGAGATGTGAAGACAGAAGTGAGAGATGTGAAGACAGAAGTGAGAGATGTGAAGACAGAAGTGAGAGATGTGAAGACAGAAGTGAGATGTGAAGACAGAAGTGAGAGATGTGAAGACAGAAGTGAGAGATGTGAAGACAGAAGTGAGAGATGTGAAGACAGAAGTGAGAGATGTGAAGACAGAAGTGAGAGATGTGAAGACAGAAGTGAGAGATGTGAAGACAGAAGTGAGAGATGTGAAGACAGAAGTGAGAGATGTGAAGACAGAAGTGAGAGATGTGAAGGAAGGAGAAGTGACTTTACTTAAGAGATGTCTAGAACAGTTACAATGTTTTTCTTCTCATCTGCACTTTCCTCTTCCTATATATTGAGAGGAAAAATCATTGACCTACATTAATAGTAAAAATTCTTAGTGAATAAAAGAAAGTCGCTCAAATAAGATCTACTTTGACCACCACGTTACCTTGACCCTGACCACCACGTTACCTTGACCCTGACCACCACGTTACCTTGACCCTGACCACCACGTTACCTTGACCCTGACCACCACGTTACCTTGACCCTGACCACCACGTTACCTTGACCCTGACCACCACGTTACCTTGACCCTGACCACCACGTTACCTTGACCCTGACCACCACGTTACCTTGACCCTGACCACCACGTTACCTTGACCCTGACCACCACGTTACCTTGACCCTGACCACCACGTTACCTTGACCCTGACCACCACGTTACCTTGACCCTGACCACCACGTTACCTTGACCCTGACCACCACGTTACCTTGACCCTGACCACCACGTTACCTTGACCCTGACCACCACGTTACCTTGACCCTGACCACCACGTTACCTTGACCCTGACCACCACGTTACCTTGACCCTGACCACCACGTTACCTTGACCCTGACCACCACGTTACCTTGACCCTGACCACCACGTTACCTTGACCCTGACCACCACGTTACCTTGACCCTGACCACCACGTTACCTTGACCAGGACCACCACGTGACCACCCCGTTACCTTGCCCCTGACCACCACGTTACCTTGACCCTGACCACCACGTTACCTTGACCCTGACCACCACGTTACCTTGACCCTGACCACCACGTTACCTTGACCCTGACCACCACGTTACCTTGACCCTGACCACCACGTTACCTTGACCCTGACCACCACGTTACCTTGACCCTGACCACCACGTTACCTTGACCCTGACCACCACGTTACCTTGACCCTGACCACCACGTTACCTTGACCCTGACCACCACGTTACCTTGACCCTGACCACCACGTTACCTTGACCCTGACCACCACGTTACCTTGACCCTGACCACCACGTTACCTTGACCCTGACCACCACGTTACCTTGACCCTGACCACCACGTTACCTTGACCCTGACCACCACGTTACCTTGACCCTGACCACCACGTTACCTTGACCCTGACCACCACGTTACCTTGACCCTGACCACCACGTTACCTTGACCCTGACCACCACGTTACCTTGACCCTGACCACCACGTTACCTTGACCCTGACCAATACGTTACCTTGACCCAGACCACCACGCTACATTAACCCTGACCTCCACGTTATCTTGACCCTGACCACCACGTACCTTGACCCTGACCACCACGTTACCTTGACCCTGACCACCACATTACCTTGACCCTGACCACCACGTTACCTTGACCCTGACCACCACGTTACCTTGACCCTGACCACCACGTTACCTTGACCCTGACCACCACGTTACCTTGACCCTGACCACCACGTTACCTTGACCCTGACCACCACGTTACCTTGACCCTGACCACAACGTTACCTTGACCCTGACCACCACGTTACCTTGACCCTGACCACCACGTTACCTTGACCCTGACCACCACGTTACCTTGACCCTGACCACCACGTTACCTTGACCCTGACCACCACGTTACCTTGACCCTGACCACCCCACCACGTTACCTTGACCCTGACCACCACGTTACCTTGACCCTGACCACCACGTTACCTTGACCCTGACCTTGACCACGTTACCTTGACCCTTGACCCTGACCACCACGCTACCTTGACCCTGACCACCACGTTACCTTGACCCTGACCACCACGTTACCTTGACCCTGACCACCACGTTACCTTGACCCTGACCACCACGTTACCTTGACCCTGACCACCACGTTACCTTGACCCTGACCACCACGTTACCTTGACGCTGACCACCACGTTACCTTGACCCTGACCACCACGTTACCTTGACCCTGACCACCACGTTACCTTGACCCTGACCACCACGTTACCTTGACCCTGACCACCACGTTACCTTGACCCTGACCACCACGTTACCTTGACCCTGACCACCACGTTACCTTGACCCTGACCACCACGTTACCTTGACCCTGACCACTACGTTACCTTGACCCTGACCACCACGTTACCTTGACCCTGACCACCACGTTACCTTGACCCTGACCACCACGCTACCTTGACCCTGACCACCACGTTACCTTGACCCTGACCACCACGTTACCTTGACCCTGACCACCACGCTACCTTGACCCTGACCACCACGCTACCTTGACCCTGACCACCACGTTACCTTGACTCTGACCACCACGCTACCTTGACCCTGATCACAACATTACCTTGACCCTGACCACCATGCTACCTTGACCCTGATCACCATGCTACCTTGACCCTGATCACCATGCTACCTTGGCCCTGATCACCACGCTACCTTGACCCTGACCACCACGCTACCTTGACCCTGACCACCACGCTACCTTGACCCTGACCACCACGCTACCTTGACCTGACCACCACGCTACCTTGACCCCACCACGACCTTGACCACGTTACCTTGACTCTGACCACCACGCTACCTTGACCCTGACCACCACGCTACCTTGACCCTGACCACCACGTTACCTTGACCTTGACTGACCACCACGCTACCTTGACCTGACTTGACCTTGACCCTGACCACCACGTTACCTTGACCCTGACCACCACCCACCACGCTACCTTGACCCTGACCACCACGTTACCTTGACCCTGACCACCACGTTACCTTGACCCTGATCACAACATTACCTTGACCCTGATCACCATGCTACCTTGGCCCTGATCACCACGCTACCTTGACCCTGACCACCACGCTACCTAGACACTGACCACCACGTTACCTTGACCCTGACCACCACGCTACCTAGACACTGACCACCACGTTACCTTGACCCTGACCACCACGCTACCTTGACACTGACTACCACGTTACCTTGTTAAGTCTCCACTACAAAGTCAAAGATATATTTCCATTTTGTACAATGTTTATCCGGAAATTAGTGACATTTATGCGATCATAAAATCCATGGTTATGACAGCATAAAGTCCATGGTTAGGTGAGCATAACGTCCATGGTTATGTGAGCATAAAGTCCATGGTTAGGTGAGCATAAATCTATGGTTATGTGAGCATGAAGTCCATGGTTAGGTGAGCATAAATCTATGGTTATGTGAGCATAACGTCCATGGTTATGACAGCATAAAGCCCATGGTTATGTGAGCATTTCTCGTAGTCTTAAGCCTAACTTAATACTAAAACAGCAATAACTATTGTATGCTAATGTATATAAGAACTTCAAATACAGACATTTATGTATTTTTTGCAACAGAATAATACTGTCATAATACTTATGAAATACGTAACTAATATTTTCTTACGTGTCCTATATATTACTGAGTTTCGAAATAGTTATATGCAAAAAAAAAATATATATATATATATATATTAAACGAAATTTTTGAAAAACACATAATTTACACTTATGAAGATTTGACCTGTAAAGTTCTAGACTCCTGACTGTCACTCTCACAGTCATACCAACAATAACACAAGACTCCTGACTGTCACTCTCACAATCATACCAACAATAACACAAGACTCCTGACTGTCACTCTCACAATCATACCAACAATAACACAAGACTCCTGACTGTCACTCTCACAATCATACCAACAATAACACAAGACTCCTGACTGTCACTCTCACAACCACACCAACAATAACACAAGACTCCTGACTGTCACTCTCACAATCATACCAACAATAACACAAGACTCCTGACTGTCACTCTCACAATCATACCAACAATAACACAAGACTCCTGACTGTCACTCTCACAATCATACCAACAATAACACAAGACTCCTGACTGTCACTCTCACAATCATACCAACAATAACACAAGACTCCTGACTGTCACTCTCACAATCATACCAACAATAACACAAGACTCCTGACTGTCACTCTCACAATCATACCAACAATAACACCAAGACTCCTGACTGTCACTCTCACAATCATACCAACAATAACACAAGACTCCTGACTGTCACTCTCACAATCATACCAACAATAACACAAGACTCCTGACTGTCACTCTCACAATCATACCAACAATAACACAAGACTCCTGACTGTCACTCTCACAATCATACCAACAATAACACAAGACTCCTGACTGTCACTCTCACAATCATACCAACAATAACACAAGACTCCTGACTGTCACTCTCACAATCATACCAACAATAACACAAGACTCCTGACTGTCACTCTCACACTCCTGACTGTCATCATCCCAACAAACACACCAGACTCCTGACTGTCACTCTCACAATCATACCAACAATAACACAAGACTCCTGACTGTCACTCTCACAATCATACCAACAATAACACAAGACTCCTGACTGTCACTCTCACAATCATACCAACAATAACACAAGACTCCTGACTGTCACTCTCACAATCATACCAACAATAACACAAGACTCCTGACTGTCACTCTCACAATCATACCAACAATAACACAAGACTCCTGACTGTCACTCTCACAATCATACCAACAATAACACAAGACTCCTGACTGTCACTCTCACAATCATACCAACAATAACACAAGACTCCTGACTGTCACTCTCACAATCATACCAACAATAACACAAGACTCCTGACTGTCACTCTCACAATCATACCAACAATAACACAAGACTCCTGACTGTCACTCTCACAATCATACCAACAATAACACAAGACTCCTGACTGTCACTCTCACAATCATACCAACAATAACACAAGACTCCTGACTGTCACTCTCACAATCATACCAACAATAACACAAGACTCCTGACTGTCACTCTCACAATCATACCAACAATAACACAAGACTCCTGACTGTCACTCTCACAATCATACCAACAATAACACAAGACTCCTGACTGTCACTCTCACAATCATACCAACAATAACACAAGACTCCTGACTGTCACTCTCACAATCATACCACCAATAACTCCAACAATAACACACTCCTGACTGACTCCTGACTGTCACTCTCACAATCATACCAACAATAACACAAGACTCCTGACTGTCACTCTCACAATCATACCAACAATAACACAAGACTCCTGACTGTCACTCTCACAATCATACCAACAATAACACAAGACTCCTGACTGTCACTCTCACAATCATACCAACAATAACACAAGACTCCTGACTGTCACTCTCACAATCATACCAACAATAACACAAGACTCCTGACTGTCACTCTCACAATCATACCAACAATAACACAAGACTCCTGACTGTCACTCTCACAATCATACCAACAATAACACAAGACTCCTGACTGTCACTCTCACAATAACACAAGACTACCAACAATAATACCAACAATAACAACAGACTCCTGACTGTCACTCTCACAATCATACCAACAATAACACAAGACTCCTGACTGTCACTCTCACAACCACACCAACAATAACACAAGACTCCTGACTGTCACTCTCACAATCATACCAACAATAACACAAGACTCCTGACTGTCACTCTCACAACCACACCAACAATAACACAAGACTCCTGACTGTCACTCTCACAATCATACCAACAATAACACAAGACTCCTGACTGTCACTCTCACAATCATACCAACAATAACACAAGACTCCTGACTGTCACTCTCACAATCATACCAACAATAACACCAGACTCCTGACTGTCACTCTCACAATCATACCAACAATAACACAAGACTCCTGACTGTCACTCTCACAATCATACCAACAATAACACAAGACTCCTGACTGTCACTCTCACAATCATACCAACAATAACACAAGACTCCTGACTGTCACTCTCACAATCATACCAACAATAACACAAGACTCCTGACTGTCACTCTCACAATCATACCAACAATAACACAAGACTCCTGACTGTCACTCTCACAATCATACCAACAATAACACACGACTCCTGACTGTCACTCTCACAATCATACAAACAATAACACCAGACTCCTGACTGTCACTCTCACAATCATACCAACAATAACACAAGACTCCTGACTGTCACTCTCACAATCATACCAACAATAACACAAGACTCCTGACTGTCACTCTCACAATCATACCAACAATAACACAAGACTCCACTCTCACAATCATACCAACAATAACACAAGACTGTCACTCTCACAATCATACCAACAATAACACCAGACTCCTGACTGTCACTCTCACAATCATACCAACAATAACACAAGACTCCTGACTGTCACTCTCACAATCATACCAACAATAACACAAGACTCCTGACTGTCACTCTCACAATCATACCAACAATAACACCAGACTCCTGACTGTCACTCTCACAATCATACCAACAATAACACCAGACTCCTGACTGTCACTCTCACAATCATACCAACAATAACACAAGACTCCTGACTGTCACTCTCACAATCATACCAACAATAACACAAGACTCCTGACTGTCACTCTCACAATCATACCAACAATAACACCAGACTCCTGACTGTCACTCTCACAACCACACCAACAATAACACAAGACTCCTGACTGTCACTCTCACAATCATACCAACAATAACACCAGACTCCTGACTGTCACTCTCACAACCACACCAACAATAACACAAGACTCCTGACTGTCACTCTCACAATCATACCAACAATAACACAAGACTCCTGACTGTCTCTCTCACAATCATACCAACAATAACACCAGACTCCTGACTGTCACTCTCACAATCATACCAACAATAACACCAGACTCCTGACTGTCACTCTCACAATCATACCAACAATAACACCAGACTCCTGACTGTCACTCTCACAACCACACCAACAATAACACAAGACTCCTGACTGTCACTCTCACAATCATACCAACAATAACACCAGACTCCTGACTGTCACTCTCACAATCATACCAACAATAACACCAGACTCCTGACTGTCACTCTCACAATCATACCAACAATAACACCAGACTCCTGACTGTCACTCTCACAATCATACCAACAATAACACCAGACTCCTGACTGTCACTCTCACAATCATACCAACAATAACACCAGACTAGACTAACGGGTTGTGATCACTGTAGACTGTGACCACCTGCGATGTCTGGCCCACATAAACATCGAAATGTTCCAAAGCCATTACCAGCGCGAGGGCTTCTTTTTCAATGGTAGAGTAAGCTCTCTGATGTGGCTGGAACTTAGCTGAAAAGTATGCGATTGGCTGCAGCTCCTTGTTCCCGATTTGTAATAGTACCGCCCCAACCCCAGACTCACAAGCATCAACCTGTAATGAAAAAGGTTTGGAGAAGTCTGGAGACAGGAGAATGGGTGCAGAGCACAATAATCTTTTTGCTTTATTAAAAGCAGTGTTACAATCTGACGTCCAATTAAAGGGAACTTTATGACTGGTAAGAGAGGTAAGAGGGGCTACAATATCTGAGAAATTCTTACAGAATCTTCTGTAAAATCCTATCATGCCTAGGAAACGTTGAAGAGATTTCCTATCATGAGGAACTGGATAATCTTTAATCGAAAGAACTTTAGCAAGTTTAGGTGCAACATTACCACTACCTACTTCATGGCCTAGAAAAGTGATAGTGGCCTGGCCAAAGGAAGATTTAGATAAATTAACTGTTAATTGGGAATTCTTAAAGGTCTCAAACAGAGCTTTAAGTCTAAGTAGGTGTTGATCCCAAGTATCAGACACCACAACAATATCATCTAGGTATGCTGCCGTGCCTTCAAGTCCTTTAATAGCCTGATGTATGAGTTTCTGGAATGAAGAGGGGGAATTTTTCATTCCGAAGGGGGTAACTGTATACTGATAATGACCTCCTGGAATCACGAAGGCAGAGATTTCCTTCGCCTTATCTGTCAAAGGTACCTGATAGTAACCTTTAAGGAGATCTAATTTGGACACAAAAGTAGCCTTACCCACAAAGTCAATTACGTCATCCAGACGAGGAAGAGGGTAAGCATCTGTGATTGTGACCTCGTTCACTTTACGGTAGTCTGTGCACATACGAAACCCTCCATCAGCCTTTTTTACTAGGATGCACGGTGAAGCCCATGGACTAGATGACTCCTCCACTAAACCATGTTCTAACAAGAAGTCTACTTCCTGCTGAAGTAGCCTTTGCTTTTCAGGATTAGCTCTGTAGGGGGAGAGTTTAATTGGTTTAGATTTTCCCACATCTACATCATGGTAACCTAACGTACATTTTTTCGGCACATCCGAAAAAATATTAGGATATGACTGTAGAAGCTCAGTTAAATTGGTTGCTTGTATTTCAGATAATCCATCCATTAACGGGCTAGGATCCTTGAGGAGGACAGAATTTGAAAGTTTAGTATTAATTTCAGAGATAGAGTGCAAAGAGTCAGAGTCGTCCTCAGAGGTAGAGGACAGAGTCATTACTGGGACTTTATCTGGTGTATGAAAGGCCTTGATTTGATTAATGTGGTAAGTTTTTGTTTTTGAGGTCTTATCAATGGGAGCTACCACATAATTTAAATCAGATAATCTACTTACTATCTGCATAGGTCCCGTAAATCTAGCTTTCAAGGTGTGGCCAGGTATAGGTTCCTGCACCAACACCTTGTCTCCTGGATGGAAGGAGCGGAATTGTGCACTTTTGTCATACCTCTGTTT
Source organism: Cherax quadricarinatus (assembly GCF_038502225.1). Classification (NCBI taxonomy): domain Eukaryota; kingdom Metazoa; phylum Arthropoda; class Malacostraca; order Decapoda; family Parastacidae; genus Cherax; species Cherax quadricarinatus. Next base: position 56,007 of record NW_027197078.1, on the reverse strand, counting down.
CATCTTACTTTGAGCTATCTTTAGGTTAGCCGTGGCTAACTCACGTGCCACCTGCAACCTTGAAGACGGGTTGTAGAGTGCTGAGCTTACGTCTTCTCCCATCCATCCTTCTTTGAGCACCCGAAGAGGACCTCGTACATTGTGCCCAAAGATCAGCTCAAACGGACTATACCCTGTAGACTCTTGCACCGTCTCTCGTACTGAGAACAGCAACAACGGTAGAGATTCATCCCAATCTGTCGGAAAGTGCATGCAAAAACTTCTCATCATTGTTTTTAATGTTTGGTGGAATCTTTCCAAGGCGCCTTGGGACTGAGGGTGATAGGCAGTGGATAAGTTGTGAATTATCCCTAACCTAGTTAATACTTCCCTAAATGCTTTGGCAGTGAAGTTAGTACCTTGATCACTTTGTATAGTTTTAGGAATGCCAAAACAAGAAATGAATTTTGTTAAAGCTTTGAGAATAGCTTTAGTATTGATACTACGCATTGGGATCGCTTCAGGATATCTGGTTACTTTATCCATAATTGTAAATAAATACTGATTTCCAGACTTTGACTTAGGTAGTGGACCTACACAATCTATAATTAAATCTGCAAAAGGTTCTCCATCAGCAGGTATGGGTTGGAGAGGTGCAGGTTTAATGGAATGTCCAGGTTTTCCAACTTGCTGACATTCTCGGCAACACCTAATATGATTCTTCACATCTTTCTTTAATTTTGGCCAATAAAATTCTTTTGTGATTCTATACAAGGTTTTTGTAATTCCTAAGTGACCTCCTGATGACGTATTATGAGCTATATTTAATATCTGAGGTCTATACTTGGTTGGAACCACTAACCTGTCGTATAATTGCCGGCCCTCTTTCTCCTTACCAGTCTCAGTGCAAACCAAATAATCATTTTTAACTTCATACTTGACTGGATGACCCCAAGAGGATTTACCCATGGCTGCCTGAAAAGCGAATTTTAAAGAAGGGTCCTTTCGTTGTTCCTCCCGGAGGGACAGTCCCTCGGGCATGGAAACAGAGACATCTGGCAATCCTGCAACCTGGGAATAGGAAGGCTTGATCGGGGTCTGTTCACTTGATTTACGAGACTCCGGCCGGTGTGTCTCATAAAACAACGTGGCTATTCCGAGATCGGAGTCGTCCAAGGATAGGTCAACATTCTCCCCAGACAACCCTTGGGATGTTGCCCGAGTTATGGCCAACACTGGAGAAGCATTAATCATTATAGGTTCAGGACACGAAGTAACAGTAGTAATGTTATTACCCAGTAATAACATGGCATTTTTCATGGGAAATCCTTTTGAGATACCTACAGTCAAGTACCCAGTGTAATATTTGCACTGTACATAAATTTTATGCAAAGGAACTGAATATATAGCTCCTCCATAGGCTTCCAATAAAACTGAGGAATTCAAGGAAGTATTCTCTGAAAGGGGTAATATTCCTTCTCTGACAAGTGAGCAATATGCTCCAGTATCTCTAAAGGTATTTACTTTAGTTGGTTCTGAGTTTTCCTGAAGGGAAATAAGACTTTCGCAATAATAAGGGGCCATACCTTTTTCTACTTCTCTAGGGGACATGTTACTAGGGATATTAGAGATTTTCCCGATGGGTTGAGGTTTTTGGGGGCAGTTGGAACTGATGTGACCTACTTTATTGCACCTGAAGCAGACGACAGGCTTGCCCTTTACTCCCTGATGACGTTGCAAGTGGTGTCGTTCTGGCTGGTGCCTCTCTGGATATTGTTGTCGAGATGCTCCATAAGTAGTTTGCCTCTCCGCAGGGGGACCATATGTTGAGAAGCGTGGCTCACCAGGTGACTTGGTTGGATGACGTAGACGCTCTCCCTCCGGCTGGCACTTCATTCTCCAATGTTGTCGATCTCTGCTCACGCCAGACTGTTGAAAAGAGAGACGGGACCGCTCGGACAAGGAGCGGTTCGTTTCGAAGGTATCAGCCAACCTGGCCGCCTCCAATGCAGTGGTTAAGTCACGATCCTGCAGAAAGACACGAACCTCTGGTCCCACAGACTCCAGCAGGTTATCAATCAGAATAAGCTGCACCAGCTCCTCAAAGTTAGAGACACCACTCGCTTTATACCAGCTGGTAAAAGCTTTGGTTTGCTGTCTCACAAAGTCCACCAGGGATTGACCAAGCTGCCGCCTGTTCAATTTGAAGGTCTTACGATATTTAGCTGGGATACATGTATATGCTCCCAACACTGTGGTCTTCACTACTTGATAATCAGAGAATTCAGCGTCAGTTAATACCGACGTAAATTCCTGTGCCTTACCCAATAATGCTGTATGAACCAACGCTGCCCAGTGCTGTTCCGGCCACCTCAAGGCTCGAGCCTGATTTTCGAAGCTTTCGAAAAATTGCTCTGGTTCGGCCTCATTGAAGCGGGGAACAAGCTGTACTGCTTTTTGTAAACTGAAATCGTTTACAGAATGCGAAAACTGCCTCCTTTCTCTTTCCCTATCAAATTCTTCTTTTGCGAATGCTCTCTGTTCCCTAGTTTGCTCCAGCGTGATTTTTGCCAGCTCAAGTGCCAACGACGCTGATTCACCTCGAGACAACCCAGCTGCACCATACTGACCATTTTGCTCCGTAGGTGTATCATCTTCCTCATGCGAGAACATAAGAGTTTTTTCCCTAGCTCCCGTAGAGGGAGGAGTTTGATGTGCCATCTCTTCTTCAATAAGTATGTCAGCAATAAGTGAACGCAGTTGCGCAGCTGTGAGAGTACGTTTATAGGGAATGCCAATGGAACGAGCAATTTGCCAACAACGCTGTAGGGACAATTTAGGTAGGTTATGCAAAGTATATGCCGACACCAGGCGTCTGACTCGTCTAGGTGGCATAAGTTATTCGCTATGCACAGTACGAATACCCAGAATGGGAATGACAAGGGCAGACAGGAGAGCGGTATCCATATAACCTCTGCGATTGTCAATCCCACCTTCTTACTACCAGACTGGGGCCCCATCATCAACTCTTAGACTGTCACTCTCACAATGCCACACATATACCAACAATAACACCAGACTCCCTGACTGTCACGACTGTCACTCTCACAATTATACCAACAATAACACCAACCAACAATAACACCAGACTTCCGACTGTCACTCTCACAATTATACCAACAATAACACCAGACTCCCGACTGTCACTCTCACAATTATACCAACAATAACACCAGACTTCCGACTGTCACTCTCACAATCATACCAACAATAACACCAGACTCCCGACTGTCACTCTCACAATCATACCAACAATAACACCAGACTCCCGACTGTCACTCTCACAATTATACCAACAATAACACCAGACTCCCGACTGTCACTCTCACAATCATACCAACAATAACACCAGACTCCCGACTGTCACTCTCACAATCATACCAACAATAACACCAGACTCCCGACTGTCACTCTCACAATCATACCAACAATAACACCAGACTCCCGACTGTCACTCTCACAATCATACCAACAATAACACCAGACTCCCGACTGTCACTCTCACAATTATACCAACAATAACACCAGACTCCCGACTGTCACTCTCACAATCATACCAACAATAACACCAGACTCCCGACTGTCACTCTCACAATCATACCAACAATAACACCAGACTCCCGACTGTCACTCTCACAATCATACCAACAATAACACCAGACTCCCGACTGTCACTCTCACAATCATACCAACAATAACACCAGACTCCCGACTGTCACTCTCACAATCATACCAACAATAACACCAGACTCCCGACTGTCACTCTCACAATCATACCAACAATAACACCAGACTCCCGACTGTCACTCTCACAATCATACCAACAATAACACCAGACTCCCGACTGTCACTCTCACAATCATACCAACAATAACACCAGACTCCCGACTGTCACTCTCACAATCATACCAACAATAACACCAGACTCCCCCGACTGTCAATCTCACAATCAAACCAACAATAACACCAGACTCCCGACTGTCACTCTCACAATCATACCAACTATAACACAATAACACCAGACTCCTATCACAATTATACCAACAGTAATACCAGACTGTCACTCTCACAATCATACCAACAATAACACCACTGTCACTCTCACAATCATACCAACAGTAACACCAGAATCTCGACTGTCAATCTCACAATTATACCAACAATAACACCAGACTCCTGTCTGTCACTCTCACAATCAACAATAACACCAGACTCCCGAACAATAACACCAGACTCCCGACTGTCACTCTCACAATCATACCAACAATAACACCAGACTCCCGACTGTCACTCTCACAATCATACCAACAATAACACCAGACTCCCGACTGTCACTCTCACAATCATACCAACAATAACACCAGACTCCCGACTGTCACTCTCACAATCATACCAACAATAACACCAGACTCCCGACTGTCACTCTCACAATCATACCAACAATAACACCAGACTCCCGACTGTCACTCTCACAATCATACCAACAATAACACCAGACTCCCGACTGTCACTCTCACAATCATACCAACAATAACACCAGACTCCCGACTGTCACTCTCACAATCATACCAACAATAACACCAGACTCCCGACTGTCACTCTCACAATCATACCAACAATAACACCAGACTCCCGACTGTCACTCTCACAATCATACCAACAATAACACCAGACTCCCGACTGTCACTCTCACAATCATACCAACAATAACACCAGACTCCCGACTGTCACTCTCACAATCATACCAACAATAACACCAGACTCCCGACTGTCACTCTCACAATTATACCAACAATAACACCAGACTCGTGACTGTCACTCTCACAATTATACCAACAATAACACCAGACACCCGACTGTCACTCTCACAATCATACCAACAATAACACCAGACTCCCGACTGTCACTCTCACAATTATACCAACAATAACACGAGACTCCCAACTGTCACTCTCACAATTATATCAACAGTAACACCAGACTTCCGTTTAACACTCTCACAATCATACCAACAATAACACCAGACACCCGACTGTCACTCTCACAATCATACCAACAATAACACCAGACTCCCGACTGTCACTCTCACAATCATACCAACAATAACACCAGACACCCGACTGTCACTCTCACAAATATACCAACAATAACACCAGACACCTCACTGTCACTCTCACAATCATACCAACAATAACACCAGACTCCCGACTGTCACTCTCACAATCATACCAACAATAACACCAGACTCCCGACTGTCACTCTCACAATCATACCAACAATAACACCAGACTCCCGACTGTCACTCTCACAATCATACCAACAATAACACCAGACTCCCGACTGTCACTCTCACAATCATACCAACAATAACACCAGACTCCCGACTGTCACTCTCACAATCATACCAACAATAACACCAGACTCCCGACTGTCACTCTCACAATTATACCAACAATAACACCAGACTCCCGACTGTCACTCTCACAATCATACCAACAATAACACCAGACTCCCGACTGTCACTCTCACAATTATACCAACAATAACACCAGACTCCCGACTGTCACTCTCACAATTATACCAACAATAACACCAGACTCCCGACTGTCACTCTCACAATTATTCCAACAATAACACCAGACTCCCGACTGTCACTCTCACAATTATACCAACAATAACACCAGACTCCCGACTGTCACTCTCACAATTATACCAACAATAACACCAGACTCCCGACTGTCACTCTCACAATTATACCAACAATAACACCAGACTCCCGACTGTCACTCTCACAATTATACCAACAATAACACCAGACTCCCGACTGTCACTCTCACAATTATACCAACAATAACACCAGACTCCCGACTGTCACTCTCACAATTATACCAACAATAACACCAGACTCCCGACTGTCACTCTCACAATTATACCAACAATAACACCAGACTCCCGACTGTCACTCTCACAATTATACCAACAATAACACCAGACTCCCGACTGTCACTCTCACAATTATACCAACAATAACACCAGACTCCCGACTGTCACTCTCACAATTATACCAACAATAACACCAGACTCCCGACTGTCACTCTCACAATTATACCAACAATAACACCAGACTCCCGACTGTCACTCTCACAATTATACCAACAATAACACCAGACTCCCGACTGTCACTCTCACAATTATACCAACAATAACACCAGACTCCCGACTGTCACTCTCACAATTATACCAACAATAACACCAGACTCCCGACTGTCACTCTCACAATTATACCAACAATAACACCAGACTCCCTACTGTCACTCTCACAATTATACCAACAATGACACTCACAATCACACAATTAGACACCAGACTCCCGACTGTCCGACCGACTGTCACTCTCACAATCTCACAATATACCAACAATAACACCAGACTCCCGACTGTCACTCACAATCACAATAACACCAGACTACCTACAATAACAACAGACTCCCGACTGTCACTCTCACAATCATACCAACAATAACACCAGACTCCCGACTGTCACTCTCACAATCATACCAACAATAACACCAGACTCCCGACTGTCACTCTCACAATCATACCAACAATAACACACTCTCACAATTACAGACTCCCGACTGTCACTCTCACAATCATACCAACAATAACACCAGACTCCCGACTGTCACTCTCACAATCATACCAACAATAACACCAGACTCCCGACTGTCACTCTCACAATCATACCAACAATAACACCAGACTCCCGACTGTCACTCTCACAATCATACCAACAATAACACCAGACTCCCGACTGTCACTCTCACAATCATACCAACAATAACACCAGACTCCCGACTGTCACTCTCACAATCATACCAACAATAACACCAGACTCCCGACTGTCACTCTCACAATTATACCAACAATAACACCAGACTCCCGACTGTCACTCTCACAATTATACCAACAATAACACCAGACTCCCGACTGTCACTCTCACACCAACAATAACACCAGACTCCCGCCTGTCACTCTCACAATTATAACACCAGACCACAATTAATAACACCAGACTCCCGACAGTCACTATCACAGTTATAACAACAATAACACCAGACTCCCGACTGTCACTCTCACAATTATACCAACAATAACACCAGACTCCCGACTGTCACTCTCACAATTATACCAACAATAACACCAGACTCCCGACTGTCACTCTCACAATTATACCAACAATAACACCAGACTCCCGACTGTCACTCTCACAATTATACCAACAATACCACAACAATAACTCCAGACTCCCGACTGTCACTCTCACAATTATACCAACAATAACACCAGACTCCCGACTGTCACTCTCACAATTATACCAACAATAACACCAGACTCCCGACTGTCACTCTCACAATTATACCAACAATAACACCAGACTCCCGACTGTCACTCTCACAATTATACCAACAATAACACCAGACTCCCGACTGTCACTCTCACAATCATACCAACAATAACACCAGACTCCCGACTGTCACTCTCACAATCATACCAACAATAACACCAGACTCCCGACTGTCACTCTCACAATCATACCAACAATAACACCAGACTCCCGACTGTCACTCTCACAATTATACCAACAATAACACCAGACTCCCGACTGTCACTCTCACAATTATACCAACAATAACACCAGACTCCCGACTGTCACTCTCACAATTATACCAACAATAACACTGTCACTCCAATTATACCAACAATAACACCAGACTGTCACTCTCACAATTATACCAACAATAACACCAGACTCCCGACTGTCACTCTCACAATTATACCAACAATAACACCAGACTCCCGACTGTCACTCTCACAATTATACCAACAATAACACCAGACTCCCGACTGTCACTCTCACAATCATACCAACAATAACACCAGACTCCCGACTGTCACTCTCACAATTATACCAACAATAACACCAGACTCCCGACTGTCACTCTCACAATCATACCAACAATAACACCAGACTCCCGACTGTCACTCTCACAATCATACCAACAATAACACCAGACTCCCGACTGTCACTCTCACAATCATACCAACAATAACACCAGACTCCCGACTGTCACTCTCACAATTATACCAACAATAACACCAGACTCCCGACTGTCACTCTCACAATTATACCAACAATAACACCAGACTCCCGACTGTCACTCTCACAATCATACCAACAATAACACCAGACTCCCGACTGTCACTCTCACAATCATACCAACAATAACACCAGACTCCCGACTGTCACTCTCACAATTATACCAACAATAACACCAGACTCCCGACTGTCACTCTCACAATAACATACTGTCAACAATAACAACAATAACACCAGATTTTCGATTGTCACCCTCACAATCATACCAACAATAACACCAGACTCCGGATTGCCACTCTCACAATCATACCAACAATAACACCAGACTCCCGACTGTCACTCTCACAATCATACCAACAATAACACTCACTGTCACTCTCACAATCGACTGTCACTGTCACTCACAATTATAGCAACAATAACACAAGACTCCCGACTGTCACTCTCACAATCATACAAACAATAACACCAGACTAACACCAGACTGTGTCACTCTCACAATTATACCAACAATAACACCGGACTCCCGACTGTCACTCTCACAATCATACCAACAATAACACCGGACTTCCGACTGTCACTCTCACAATTATACCAACAATAACACCAGACTCCCGACTGTCACTCTCACAATTATACCAACAATAACACCAGACTCCCGACTGTCACTCTCACAATTATACCAACAATAACACCAGACTCCCGACTGTCACTCTCACAATTATACCAACAATAACACCAGACTCCCGACTGTCACTCTCACAATTATACCAACAATAACACCAGACTCCCGACTGTCACTCTCACAATTATACCAACAATAACACCAGACTCCCGACTGTCACTCTCACAATTATACCAACAATAACACCAGACTCCCGACTGTCACTCTCACAATCATACCAACAATAACACCAGACTCCCGACTGTCACTCTCACAATCACACCAACAATAACACCAGACTCCCGACTGTCACTCTCACAATCATACCAACAATAACACCAGACTCCCGACTGTCACTCTCACAATCATACCAACAATAACACCAGACTCCCGACTGTCACTCTCACAATAATACAAACAATAACACCAGACTCCCGACTGTCACTCTCACAATCATACCAACAATAACACCAGACTCCCGACTGTCACTCTCACAATCATACCAACAATAACACCAGACTCCCGACTGTCACTCTCACAATTATACCAACAATAACACCAGACTCCCGACTGTCACTCTCACAATTATACCAACAATAACACCAGACTCCCGACTGTCACTCTCACAATTATACCAACAATAACACCAGACTCCCGACTGTCACTCTCACAATCATACCAACAATAACACCAGACTCCCGACTGTCACTCTCACAATTATACCAACAATAACACCAGACTCCCGACTGTCACTCTCACAATTATACCAACAATAACACCAGACTCCCGACTGTCACTCTCACAATTATACCAACAATAACACCAGACTCCCGACTGTCACTCTCACAATTATACCAACAATAACACCAGACTCCCGACTGTCACTCTCACAATTATACCAACAATAACACCAGACTCCCGACTGTCACTCTCACAATTATACCAACAATAACACCAGACTCCCAACTGTCACTCTCACAATTATATCAACAGTAACACCAGACTCCCGACTGTCACTCTCACAATAATACCAACAATAACACCAGACTCCCGACTGTCACTCTCACAATTATAGCAACAATAACACCAGACTCCCGACTGTCACTCTCACAATCATACCAACAATAACACCAGACTCCCGACTGTCACTCTCACAATCATACCAACAATAACACCAGACTCCCGACTGTCACTCTCACAATCATACCAACAATAACACCAGACTCCCGACTGTCACTCTCACAATCATACCAACAATAACACCAGACTCCCGACTGTCACTCTCACAATCATACCAACAATAACACCAGACTCCCGACTGTCACTCTCACAATTATACCAACAATAACACCAGACTCCCGACTGTCACTCTCACAATTATACCAACAATAACACCAGACTCCCGACTGTCACTCTCACAATTATACCAACAATAACACCAGACTCCCGACTGTCTCTCTCACAATTATACCAACAATAACACCAGACTTCCGACTGTCACTCTCACAATTATACCAACAATAACACCAGACTCCCGACTGTCACTATAACAATCATACCAACAATAACACCAGACTCCAGACTGTCACTCTCACAATCATACCAACAATAACACCAGACTCCCGACTGTCACTCTCACAATCATACCAACAATAACACCAGACTCCCGACTGTCACTCTCACAATCATACCAACAATAACACCAGACTCCCGACTGTCACTCTCACAATCATACCAACAATAACACCAGACTCCCGACTGTCACTCTCACAATTATACCAACAATAACACCAGACTCCCGACTGTCACTCTCACAATTATACCAACAATAACACCAGACTCCCGACTGTCACTCTCACAATTATACCAACAATAACACCAGACTCCCGACTGTCACTCTCACAATTATACCAACAATAACACCAGACTCCCGACTGTCACTCTCACAATTATACCAACAATAACACCAGACTCCCGACTGTCACTCTCACAATTATACCAACAATAACACCAGACTCCCGACTGTCACTCTCACAATTATACCAACAATAACACCGGACTCCCTGTCACTGACTGTCACTCTCACAATCATTCCAACAATAACACCAGACTCCCGACTGTCACTCTCACAATTATACCAACAATAACACCAGACTCCCGACTGTCACTCTCACAATTATACCAACAATAACACCAGACTCCCGACTGTCACTCTCACAATAAAAACACCAATAACACCAGACTCCCGACTGTCACTCTCACAATTATACCAACAATAACACCAGACTCCCGACTGTCACTCTCACAATTATACCAACAATAACACCAGACTCCCGACTGTCACTCTCACAATTATACCAACAATAACACCAGACTCCCGACTGTCACTCTCACAATTATACCAACAATAACACCAGACTCCCGACTGTCACTCTCACAATTATACCAACAATAACACCAGACTTCCGACTGTCACTCTCACAATTATGCCAACAATAACACCAGACTCCCGACTGTCACTCACAATTATAAAAACAATAACACCGGACTTCCGACTGTCACTGTCACAATCACAATAACTCTCACAAATATACCAACAATAACACCAGACTCCCGACTGTCACTCTCACAATCATACCAACAATAACACCAGACTCCCGACTGTCACTCTCACAATCATACCAACAATAACACCAGACTCCCGACTGTCACTCTCACAATCATACCAACAATAACACCAGACTCCCGACTGTCACTCTCACAATCATACCAACAATAACACCAGACTCCCGACTGTCACTCTCACAATCATACCAACAATAACACCAGACTCCCGACTGTCACTCTCACAATCATACCAACAATAACACCAGACTCCCGACTGTCACTCTCACAATCATACCAACAATAACACCAGACTCCCGACTGTCACTCTCACAATCATACCAACAATAACACCAGACTCCCGACTGTCACTCTCACAATCATACCAACAATAACACCAGACTCCCGACTGTCACTCTCACAATCATAACAACAATAACACCAGACTCCCGACTGTCACTCTCACAATTATACCAACAATAACACCAGACTCCCGACTGTCACTCTCACAATCATACCAACAATAACACCAGACTCCCGACTGTCACTCTCACAATCATACCAACAATAACACCAGACTCCCGACTGTCACTCTCACAATCATACCAACAATAACACCAGACTCCCGACTGTCACTCTCACAATCATACCAACAATAACACCAGACTCCCGACTGTCACTCTCACAATCATACCAACAATAACACCAGACTCCCGACTGTCACTCTCACAATCATACCAACAATAACACCAGACTCCCGACTGTCACTCTCACAATCATACCAACAATAACACCAGACTCCCGACTGTCACTCTCACAATCATACCAACAATAACACCAGACTCCCGACTGTCACTCTCACAATCATACCAACAATAACACCAGTCTCCCGACTGTCACTTTCACAATCATACCAACTCCCTGTCAATAACACCAACAATAACACCAGACTCCCGACTGTCACTCTCACAATCATACCAACAATAACACCAGACTCCCGACTGTCACTCTCACAATCATACCAACAATAACACCAGACTCCCAACTGTCACTCTCACAATCATACCAACAATAACACCAGACTCTCGACTGTCACTCTCACAATTATACCAACAATAACACCAGACTCTCGACTGTCACTCTCACAATCATACCAACAATAACACCAGACTCTCGACTGTCACTCTCACAATTATACCAACAATAACACCAGACTCTCGACTGTCACTCTCACAATCATACCAACAATAACACCAGACTCTCGACTGTCACTCTCACAATCATACCAACAATAACACCAGACTCCCGACTGTCACTCTCACAATCATACCAACAATAACACCAGACTCCCGACTGTCACTCTCACAATCATACCAACAATAACACCAGACTCCCGACTGTCACTCTCACAATCATACCAACAATAACACCAGACTCCCGACTGTCACTCTCACAATCATACCAACAATAACACCAGACTCCCGACTGTCACTCTCACAATCATACCAACAATAACACCAGACTCCCGACTGTCACTCTCACAATCATACCAACAATAACACCAGACTCCCGACTGTCACTCTCACAATCATACCAACAATAACACCAGACTCCCGACTGTCACTCTCACAATCATACCAACAATAACACCAGACTCCCGACTGTCACTCTCACAATCATACCAACAATAACACCAGACTCCCGACTGTCACTCTCACAATTATACCAACAATAACACCAGACTCCCGACTGTCACTCTCACAATCATACCAACAATAACACCAGACTCCCGACTGTCACTCTCACAATCATACCAACAATAACACCAGACTCCCGACTGTCACTCTCACAATCATACCAACAATAACACCAGACTCCCGACTGTCACTCTCACGATCATACCAACAATAACATCAGACTCCGAACTGTCACTTTCACAATCATACAAACAATAACACCAGACTCCCGACCGTCACTCTCGCATTCATACCAACAATAACAACAGACTCCCGACTGTCACTCTCACAATCATACCAACAATAACACCAGACTCCCGACTGTCACTCTCACAATCATACCAACAATAACACCAGACTCCCGACTGTCACTCTCACAATCATACCAACAATAACACCAGACTCCCGACTGTCACTCTCACAATCATACCAACAATAACACCAGACTCCCGACTGTCACTCTCACAATCATACCAACAATAACACCAGACTCCCGACTGTCACTCTCACAATTATACCAACAAAAACACCAAACTCCCAAGCGTCACTCTCACAGTCATACCAACAAAAACACCTAACTCCCGACTGTCACTGTCAGAATCGTAACAACACTAGCACAAGACTCCCGACTGTCACTCTCACAATCATACCAACAATAACACCAGACTCCCGACTGTCACTCTCACAATCATACCAACAATAACACCAGACTCCCGACTGTCACTCTCACAATCATACCAACAATAACACCAGACTCCCGACTGTCACTCTCACAATCATACCAACAATAACACCAGACTCCCGACTGTCACTCTCACAATCATACCAACAATAACACCAGACTTCCGACTGTCACTCTCACAATCATACCAACAATAACATAGGACTCGTGAATGACACTCTCACATTCATACCAACAATATCACCAGACACGCGACTGTCACTCTCACAATCATACCAACAATAACACCAGACTCCCGACTGTCACTCTCACAATCATACCAACAATAACACCAGACTCCCGACTGTCACTCTCACAATCATACCAACAATAACACCAGACTCCCGACTGTCACTCTCACAATCATACCAACAATAACACCAGACTCCCGACTGTCACTCTCACAATCATACCAACAATAACACCAGACTCCCGACTGTCACTCTCACAATCATACCAACAATAACACCAGACTCCCGACTGTCACTCTCACAATCATAACACAACAACTACAATCATACCAACAATAACACCAGACTCCCGACTGTCACTCTCACAATCATACCAACAATAACACCAGACTCCCGACTGTCACTCTCACAATCATACCAACAATAACACCAGACTCCCGACTGTCACTCTCACAATCATACCAACAATAACACCAGACTCCCGACTGTCACTCAATCACTCTCACAATAACACCAGACTCCCGAATGTCACTCTCACAATCACACCAATAACAACAATAACACCAGACTCCCGACTGTCACTCTCACAATCATACCAACAATAACACCAGACTCCCGACTGTCACTCTCACAATCATACCAACAATAACACCAGACTCCCGACTGTCACTCTCACAATCATACCAACAATAACACCAGACTCCCGACTGTCACTCTCACAATCATACCAACAATAACACCAGACTCCCGACTGTCACTCTCACAATCATACCAACAATAACACCAGACTCCCGACTGTCACTCTCACAATCATACCAACAATAACACCAGACACCCAATCATACCAACAATAACAAGAGACTCCTGACTCACTCTCACAATCATACCAACAATAACACCAGACTCCCGACTGTCGCTCTCACAATCATACCAACAATAACACCAGACTCCCGACTGTCACTCTCACAATTATACCAACAATAACACCAGACTCCCGACTGTCACTCTCACAATTATACCAACAATAACACCAGACTCCCGACTGTCACTCTCACAATTATACCAACAATAACACCAGTCTCCCGACTGTCACTCTCACAATCATACCAACAATAACACCAGACTCCCGACTGTCACTCTCACAATCATACCAACAATAACACCAGACTCCCGACTGTCACTCTCACAATCATACCAACAATAACACCAGACTCCCGACTGTCACTCTCACAATCATACCAACAATAACACCAGACTCCCGACTGTCACTCTCACAATCATACCAACAATAACACCAGACTCCCGACTGTCACTCTCACAATCACAACAACACCAGACTCCCGACTGTCACTCTCACAATTATACCAACAATAACACCAGACTCCCGACTGTCACTCTCACAATCATACCAACAATAACACCAGACTCCCGACTGTCACTCTCACAATCATACCAACAATAACACCAGACTCCCGACTGTCACTCTCACAATCATACCAACAATAACACCAGACTCCCGACTGTCACTCTCACAATCATACCAACAATAACACCAGACTCCCGACTGTCACTCTCACAATCATACCAACAATAACACAAGACTCCCGACTGTCACTCTCACAATCATACCAACAATAACACCAGACTCCCGACTGTCACTCTCACAATCATACCAACAATAACACCAGACTCCCGACTGTCACTCTCACAATCATACCAACAATAACACCAGACTCCCGACTGTCACTCTCACAATCATACCAACAATAACACCAGACTCCCGACTGTCACTCTCACAATCATACCAACAATAACACCAGACTCCCGACTGTCACTCTCACAATCATACCAACAATAACACCAGACTCCCGACTGTCACTCTCACAATCATACCAACAATAACACCAGACTCCCGACTGTCACTCTCACAATCATACCAACAATAACACCAGACTCCCGACTGTCACTCTCACAATCATACCAACAATAACACCAGACTCCCGACTGTCACTCTCACAATCATACCAACAATAACACCAGACTCCCGACTGTCACTCTCACAATCATACCAACAATAACACCAGACTCCCGACTGTCACTCTCACAATCATACCAACAATAACACCAGACTCCCGACTGTCACTCTCACAATCATACCAACAATAACACCAGACTCCCGACTGTCACTCTCACAATCATACCAACAATAACACCAGACTCCCGACTGTCACTCTCACAATCATACCAACAATAACACCAGACTCCTGACTGTCACTCTCACAATCATACCAACAATAACACCAGACTCCCGACTGTCACTCTCACAATCATACCAACAATAACACCAGACTCCCGACTGTCACTCTCACAATCATACCAACAATAACACCAGACTCCCGACTGTCACTCTCACAATCATACCAACAATAACACAAGACTCCCGACTGTCACTCTCACAATCATACCAACAATAACACCAGACTCCCGACTGTCACTCTCACAATCATACCAACAATAACACCAGACTCCCGACTGTCACTCTCACAATCATACCAACAATAACACCAGACTCCCGACTGTCACTCTCACAATCATACCAACAATAACACCAGACTCCCGACTGTCACTCTCACAACCACACCAACAATAACACCAGACTCCCGACTGTCACTCTCACAATCATACCAACAATAACACAAGACTCCTGACTGTCACTCTCACAACCACACCAACAATAACACCAGACTCCCGACTGTCACTCTCACAATCATACCAACAATAACACCAGACTCCCGACTGTCACTCTCACAATCATACCAACAATAACACCAGACTCCCGACTGTCACTCTCACAATCATACCAACAATAACACCAGACTCCCGACTGTCACTCTCACAATCATACCAACAATAACACCAGACTCCCGACTGTCACTCTCACAATCATACCAACAATAACACCAGACTCCCGACTGTCACTCTCACAATCATACCAACAATAACACCAGACTCCCGACTGTCACTCTCACAATCATACCAACAATAACACCAGACTCCCGACTGTCACTCTCACAATCATACCAACAATAACACCAGACTCCTGACTGTCACTCTCACAATCATACCAACAATAACACCAGACTCCCGACTGTCACTCTCACAATCATACCAACAATAACACCAGACTCCCGACTGTCACTCTCACAATCATACCAACAATAACACCAGACTCCTGACTGTCACTCTCACAATCATACCAACAATAACACCAGACTCCCGACTGTCACTCTCACAATCATACCAACAATAACACCAGACTCCCGACTGTCACTCTCACAATCATACCAACAATAACACCAGACTCCCGACTGTCACTCTCACAATCATACCAACAATAACACCAGACTCCTGACTGTCACTCTCACAATCATACCAACAATAACACCAGACTCCCGACTGTCACTCTCACAATCATACCAACAATAACACCAGACTCCCGACTGTCACTCTCACAATCATACCAACAATAACACCAGACTCCCGACTACTCCCGACTGTCACTCTCACAATCAGACTCCTGACTGTCACTCTCACAATCATACCAACAATAACACCAGACTCCCGACTGTCACTCTCACAATCATACCAACAATAACACCAGACCAACTCTCACAATAACACAAGACTCCTGACTGTCACTCTCACAATCATACCAACAATAACACCAGACTCCTGACTGTCACTCTCACAATCATACCAACAATAACACCAGACTCCTGACTGTCACTCTCACAATCATACCAACAATAACACAAGACTCCTGACTGTCACTCTCACAATCATACCAACAATAACACCAGACTCCTGACTGTCACTCTCACAATCATACCAACAATAACACCAGACTCCTGACTGTCACTCTCACAATCATACCAACAATAACACCAGACTCCCGACTGTCACTCTCACAATCATACCAACAATAACACCAGACTCCCGACTGTCACTCTCACAATCATACCAACAATAACACCAGACTCCCGACTGTCACTCTTACAATCACTCCAACAATAACACTAGACTACCGACTGTCACTCTCAGAATCATACCAACAATAACACCTAACTCCCGACTGTCACTCTCAGAATCATAACAACAATAACACCAGACTCCCGACTGTCACTCTCACAATCATACCAACAATAACACCAGACTCCCGACTGTCACTCTCACAATCATACCAACAATAACACCAGACTCCCGACTGTCACTCTCACAATCATACCAACAATAACACCAGACTCCTGACTGTCACTCTCACAATCATACCAACAATAACACCAGACTCCCGACTGTCACTCTCACAATCATACCAACAATAACACCAGACTCCCGACTGTCACTCTCACAATCATACCAACAATAACACCAGACTCCTGACTGTCACTCTCACAATCATACCAACAATAACACCAGACTCCTGACTGTCACTCTCACAATCATACCAACAATAACACCAGACTCCTGACTGTCACTCTCACAATCATACCAACAATAACACCAGACTCCTGACTGTCACTCTCACAATCATACCAACAATAACACCAGACTCCTGACTGTCACTCTCACAATCATACAAACAATAACACCAGACTCCTGACTGTCACTCTCACAATCATACCAACAATAACACCAGACTCCTGACTGTCACTCTCACAACCACACCAACAATAACACAAGACTCCTGACTGTCACTCTCACAATCATACCAACAATAACACCAGACTCCTGACTGTCACTCTCACAATCATACCAACAATAACACCAGACTCCTGACTGTCACTCTCACAATCATACCAACAATAACACCAGACTCCTGACTGTCACTCTCACAATCATACCAACAATAACACCAGACTCGTGACTGTCACTCTCACAATCATACCAACAATAACTCCAGACTCCCGACTGTCACTCTCACAATCATACCAACAATAACACCAGACTCCTGACTGTCACTCTCACAATCATACCAACAATAACACCAGACTCCTGACTGTCACTCTCACAATCATACCAACAATAACACAAGACTCCTGACTGTCACTCTCACAACCACACCAACAATAACAACAGACTCCCGACTGTCACTCTCACAATCATACCAACAATAACACAAGACTCCCGACTGTCACTCTCACAATCATACCAACAATAACACCAGACTCCCGACTGTCACTCTCACAATCATACCAACAATAACACCAGACTCCCGACTGTCACTCTCACAATCATACCAACAATAACACCAGACTCCCGACTGTCACTCTCACAATCATACCAACAATAACACCAGACTCCCGACTGTCACTCTCACAATCATACCAACAATAACACCAGACTCCCGACTGTCACTCTCACAATCATACCAACAATAACACCAGACTCCCGACTGTCACTCTCACAATCATACCAACAATAACACCAGACTCCCGACTGTCACTCTCACAATCATACCAACAATAACACCAGACTCCCGACTGTCACTCTCACAATCATACCAACAATAACACCAGACTCCCGACTGTCACTCTCACAATCATACTAACAATAACACCAGACTTCCGACTGTCACTCTCACAATCATACTAACAATAACACCAGACTCCCGACTGTCACTCTCACAATCATACTAACAATAACACCAGACTTCCGACTGTCACTCTCACAATCATACTAACAATAACACCAGACTCCCGACTGTCACTCTCACAATCATACTAACAATAACACCAGACTTCCGACTGTCACTCTCACAATCATACTAACAATAACACAGGACTCCCGACTGTCACTCTCACAATCATCCCAACAATAACACCAGATCCCGACTGTCACTCTCACAATTATACCAACAATAAGATTAGACTCCCGAGTGTCATTCTCACAATCACACCAACAATAAAACAGGACACTCGACTGTCACTCTCACAATCATACCAACAAAAACACCAGACTCGCGACTGTCACTCTCACAATCATACCAACAATAGCACCAGACTCCTGACTGTCACTCTCACAATCATACCAATAATAGCACCAGACTCCTGACTGTCACTCGCAATCACACCAACAATAACACCAGACTTCCGAATATCACTCTCACAATCATACGAACAATAATACCAGACTCCCGACTGCTACTCTCACAATTACGCCAACAATAACACGAGACTCCTGACTCACTCTCACAATCATACCAACAATAACAGCAGACTCCCGACTGTCAGTTTCGCAATCACATCAACAATAACTCCAGACTCCCGACTGTCGCTCTCACAATCATACCATCTCAGTGTACAGGTGAGTTACACCTCTCTACCTTCATTATCATGTCACTGTACAGGTGAGTTCCACCTCTCTACCTTCATTATCATCTCAGTGTACACGCGAGTAACACCTCTCTACCTTCATTATCATCTCACTGTACAGGTGAGTTACACCTCTCTACCTTCATTATCATCTCACTGTACAGGTGAGTTACACCTCTCTACCTTCATTATCATCTCAGTGTACAGGTGAGTTACACCTCTCTACCTTCATTATCATCTCAGTGTACAGGTGAGTTACACCTCTCTACCTTCATTATCATCTCAGTGTACAGGTGAGTTACACCTCTCTACCTTCATTATCATCTCAGTGTACAGGTGAGTTACACCTCTCTACCTTCATTATCATCTCAGTGTACAGGTGAGTTACACCTCTCTACCTTCATTATCATCTCAGTGTACAGGTGAGTTACACCTCTCTACCTTCATTATCATCTCAGTGTACAGGTGAGTTACACCTCTCTACCTTCATTATCATCTCAGTGTACAGGTGAGTTACACCTCTCTACCTTCATTATCATCTCAGTGTACAGGTGAGTTACACCTCTCTACCTTCATTATCATCTCAGTGTACAGGTGAGTTACACCTCTCTACCTTCATTATCATCTCAGTGTACAGGTGAGTTACACCTCTCTACCTTCATTATCATCTCAGTGTACAGGTGAGTTACACCTCTCTACCTTCATTATCATCTCAGTGTACAGGTGAGTTACACCTCTCTACCTTCATTATCATCTCAGTGTACAGGTGAGTTACACCTCTCTACCTTCATTATCATCTCAGTGTACAGGTGAGTTACACCTCTCTACCTTCATTATCATCTCAGTGTACAGGTGAGTTACACCTCTCTACCTTCATTATCATCTCAGTGTACAGGTGAGTTACACCTCTCTACCTTCATTATCATCTCAGTGTACAGGTGAGTTACACCTCTCTACCTTCATTATCATCTCAGTGTACAGGTGAGTTACACCTCTCTACCTTCATTATCATCTCAGTGTACAGGTGAGTTACACCTCTCTACCTTCATTATCATCTCAGTGTACAGGTGAGTTACACCTCTCTACCTTCATTATCATCTCAGTCCTTAGCCAGGAGTACCTATCTAACACATTACTCAAAATATATATATATATATACATCATACCCGGGTATATTCCTAAATCAGATAATATTATAAACTAGTGGAATCTTTAATTTAGCTAATATTAAAGAAACCCAGAGTATAATATTAAGTGGATAATACATATAAATTAATCACATTATGACCTTGGTCATAACACACCCCCCCCTTTCGGGGACTAAACTTCGCCGTAAAAGAGGACTTCAAAAACAGAATATAAGCCAGAATACAAGTCATTCCTCTGACAAAGACCCTGATGACAAATGTTGCTTCTCCAACAAGAAAATTAAAAGTCTGGTGTCGCCAAACCACGTATGTGTAGACACCAAATAACCAGAGCTTCTGATAGAGGTGTTTCTCATAAAGAGGCCTTAAGTGACCATTGGTAGCAGGAGAAGTCAGGGTAAGACAACAGGAGACTGCCACCACAGAAATAAGTTCTGGATACCATATGGTGGCTTACGTGACAGGTCTCCTCAGTGGTTACAAGAATCAGATAACTGTAAGTAAACAAATAGCATTAAGAAAATGCATTAAACAAATACATACCTATAAAAGTGCACTACAAATCCTCTTTTATAAATTCAAATTTAATTACATGTCTTAAGGACGGGACAGAGTGTCAGCAATAACATTATCAGCTCCTCTAATATGGTTAATGCTTATAGAAAAAGGTTGTATCCTAAGGGACCATCTTTGTATTCTAGCATTCTTAGCCTTCATGGTGTTTAAAAAGGTTAAGGGATTATGATCTGTTTTTACTCTAATTTTATGAGGGGTAGTCCCGAGATAGACTTCAAAGTGTTCCAAGGCTAAGACCAATGCTAGTGCCTCCTTTTCAACGGTTGCATAACTTAATTGATGGGGTTTCAATTTTGCAGAAAAATAACAGACTGGGTGTAAAAGATCAGAAGAGGAGGAAGGTTGTAGAAGGACAGCACCGACTGCATACTCGCTGGCATCCACTTGTAAAGTAAAGGGAACGTCAAACACCGGACTCTGTAGAACTGGAGAGGAACCAAGTAGACGCTTTAGACGAGTAAAGGCTAACTCACTTGTAGTCGTCCATTTAAAAGGAACTTTAGAACTTGTAAGTTCAAACAGCGGTGCTGCCACTTGCGAAAAATTAGGGCAAAACCGGCGGTAGTAACCGGCCATCCCTAGAAACCTCTGTACACCTTTCTTGTCCTGTGGAGCAGGAAAATCCACAATAGCATGAATCTTTGCATTAACGGGGGCAACCGTGCCTTGCCCTATATTAAATCCCAGATATTTTATCCGGGCCTGACCAAACTCACACTTGGCAAGGTTGACGGTAAAATGGTGTTCATCTAGCCTTTTCAAGAGAGCTTCCAGCCGAATCAGGTGTTGAGGCCAGTCATCGCTGAATACTACTAGATCATCTAGGTAGGCTTCCGTTCCTTCCAAGTCGTACGTTAGCCGATTCATAAGCCTCTGGAAGGTCGAGGCAGCGTTGCAGAGCCCGAAGGGCATCACCCTGTAGTTGAACAGGCCTCCAGGCACGGTGAAAGAAGAAATCTCCTGCGCTCGAGGCGATAAAGGCACTTGATAATAACCACGCAGGAGGTCCAAACGACTGACATACTTAGCACTGGCAACGCTGTCTATTAGGTCGTCAACCCTGGGAAGGGGGAATCCGTCAGGCACTGTTAGGGAATTTACTTTCCGATAGTCGGTACACATTCTAAATGAACCGTCCGACTTGGGTACAAGGACACACGGTGAAGCCCAAGGGCTTTTGCTATGTTCAATCAAACCATGATCGAACAAGAAACTTATTTCCTCCCGCAACGCTTTATTCTTTAGTGGGCTGACTCTATATGGAGCTTGTTTAATCGGAGCAGCTCCTTGCACGTCAACATCGTGGATCCCCATGGTGCACTGTCTGGGGATATCTCCAAAGAGACTTCCATAAGTGGAAATCAAGTCTCGGATTTCACTTGATCTTTCCTTTTCTAAGTTACCGAGATACTCATCTAAGGTTTCCATTATTTCCGAGTTCTTCAGTCTTATCTCTACTCCACGTGAACAATCTTCTTTACTCGAGTCACCTTCCGGTGACCTCACCGCAGCCACAGGAACAAGTCCCTCGTAGTATTTCTTTAGCTGATTTATATGGTAAGTTCGGGTCGACTTTCTTCTTCCTGGTGTTCTTACCACGTAATTTACCTTACTCAGCTTCTTAATCACCTCCATTGGACCCTCATACTTGGGTTGCAAGGTATGGCCTGGCACCGGCTTTAAAGCTAAAACTTTGTCTCCCACATTTAATGAACGCTCAACAGCAGTCTTGTCATAATGTTGTTTCATACGGTTTTGAGCTTGTCGGAGGTTGTCAGCGGCCAATTGCTGAGTAAAAGCCAAGTGTTTTTGCATTGCCGAGGGGGATAAACATAAAGAAGGCTCCATTTTCCCAGACCATACGTCCTTTAACATTACTAACGGTCCTCGGACCGCATGACCATAAATGAGTTCAAAAGGACTAAATCCTAAACTCTCCTGTTCGCTCTCTCTTAAGGCAAGGAGGAGGAAAGGAATACCTTCATCCCAGTCCGTTGAGAACTGCTCACAGTATGCCCTCATCATGATCTTCAGGGTTTGGTGAAACCTCTCTATGACACCCTGGGTTTGGGGTCTATATGCTGTTGAAACAATGGGTTTAACTCCAACCCTGGACATAGCTTCACGGAAAATTTTTGATGTGAAATTCGTCCCTCTGTCAGATTGAATCTCCTTAGGGAATCCGAACTGTGCGAAGAATCTAAATAGGACTCTCACAATAGCCTTGGCACTAATCTTGCGAAGGGGCACAGCCTCTGGATACCGAGTAGTCGTATCCATTATCGTAAGAAGATATTGATTGCCAAGCCTAGTTTTTGGGAGAGGTCCCACACAGTCTATTACGAGCCGAGAGAAGGGTTCGCCTTCTACGGCAATAGGCAAGAGGGGTGCAGGAGGAGGTTTATGCGCAGGCTTCCCAATGAGCTGGCAAATAGCACAGTTTCTCAAGTACTCAGTCACGGTATCCTTCATCTTGGGCCAGAAGAAATATCGGGCTAATTTTCCTAAAGTCTTTCTTATTCCCAAGTGTCCGCCCATGGGGCTAGAATGTGCCACTTCCAATGCTAACTCCCGAAACCGGACAGGTAAAACCAAAAGCTGTTTTGGCTTGAGACATGAATTAGCTGAAGTCGACGGAAATTTCTTCATCAGGATACCGTCAGAGTAATAAAAACATTCTTCCTTACCCTCAGCTTCCATCTCAGTAAGCGCTTGATCCCTTGCCCGTTTCAACGACGGGTCTTCAAGCTGTTCTTTTACTAAATTTTCACGATTAAAATCGCTACTCCGTAATGGGGCAAAATCTACCACTTGGGATTTTGGAGGCTGATTTTCGACTTCTTGTTGATCACTGGCACTGAACAGAGCATCCAAACCCCAATCTGAGGGTTCATCAGGAGTAGGCAGTGGTTCCAAATTCTTAGCCATAGCCCTGGTTATGGCTGTAAGAGGGAATAGACGAGGACCTTCCTTACACCCTTCAATGGCATAATTCTCTCCAGAGAACTTCTCTATAACATAAGGTTCTTGGCAAATTCCTCCTCTTCCTAAATCATTTCCCACCAATAGATCTACACTCTTAATGGGAAAATCAGTTTCAGAAAGGCCCACAACAGCTTCACCTTGATATGAATCTACGTTCACATATACCTTATGAAGGGGTACTCTTGTGATAGTGCCACCGTAACCTTCTAGCAAAACATCCAGGTTAATATAAGTGTCATCATTTAGAGGAAGTACTCCTTTTCTCAGTAAGGTCAGGTAGCTTCCCGTATCCCGATAGGATACTATGTCCACCATTTGGTCCTCTGTAACACCAGCCTTACCCTTAAAGAAGTAAGGCAACATGGCTTCCGAAACTTTGTCTGCGAACAACTCAGAGGGAATTAGGCACTTCGATTTTGAGGAAGACGTCATCTGTACAGGTAATGTTTCAGAACCTGACCGCCTACGGTCTCGATTTAATTGGAAACATGAGCGCCTCCAATGGCCTGGTTTCTGACAATAAGAGCAAGTTGGGCCTCTTCTTGATGCATTTCCCTCGTAAGATGGTTTTCCTTTACCATTACTGTGGACGACATTCGAGTAGGCTTTTGCTGAATGAGGAGGAGAGGTCTGCTGATCCATTTTCCTAGGAGAGAAAGACTGACTCTTAGGAGAACATAACCTGGCTTTCTCTCTAGACCCTTTTTCCTTGGTCAATTGAGAGGTTATCTCAAAGTGATCAGCTAGAGAAGCAGAGGCCAACACATCTGCAGTCTGGTGTTCGATAACAAAGGAGCGTACATCGCCCGTCAGAGAGTTCTGAAATTCTTCTTGCAAGATCAACTGCATCAGACGCTCCATAGTATCACACTCAGATGACCTCAACCATCGCTCTAGAGCCACCTTCTTTTGCCGGGCAAATTCTACCCAGGTTTGGCCGGGCAGTCTTCGTAGAGAGCGGAAGGTGCGCTGATAACTTACAGGAAGTAAGTCATACTCCTTTAAAATGATCTTCTTAACTGCCTCGTAATCTGCATACTTATCATACGGGAGAGCTGCAGTACATGATTGAGCCTTACCCTTAAGTGTGGTGTGAAGTAAGGTAGCCCAATGTTCACGAGGCCATCTCATCCCTCGTGCCTGATTCTCAAATGTGTCGAAGTAAGTGTCCAAGTCTGTTTCACAAAATCTGGGCACTAATGAGGCAGCCCTGTGCAGGTCAAAGGTCAAGGTTTGAGTAGCAGGCGACTTACTCTTTTCTTCTTTTTGCCTCTCGAATCTGATGTTTTCCCTCTCGAACTCTTCTTTATACAGCAGGCGCTGGGATTCCAGTTGCTCTGTTTGCAACTTTATAAGATGTTCCAGACGTTGAAAGTGTTCGAGTGTGAGAGGAGTCAAAGGTACTGGAGGAGTGGGAGGAGAGAGTCCCTCTAGGCGAAGCTTGGGACGAGCTCCACCTCCGGTCGCCCCCACATGACCAGGGCTAGCTAATGGGCTCTCATTACACGAATCAGGCGGTACGTTGTCCCGAGACATAGCCTCTGCTCCCAAAGTGAGGTCTTCAAATGAAGCCACCAAATGAGCTACTCAAAGGGACAAAGATTCCTCCGAGGGTGTCTTGCGAGTCCAACCTCGGGACAGTGTCAGAGGGCTGAGAAAACAGTATGTTCTGTATTATAGAACGGACAGTACTCGCTATATAACGATTGTTATATGAAACTCCTAAATATCTAGCAACTTGCCAGCATTGTTGTAGTGGTAAAGTCTTCAGCGTATCTGGAGTCAGGTCCTTCACCAACTGTGATATGTCACGATCCATGGTCAAGAAGTTCAAAGCTCCCGGACAGGCCCCCACTTGTTACGGTTCAAATCTTAATCTTTAGCCAGGTTAGTGCATTCCGTAACAACACACTTCATAGAATGAAAGGATATGTTTCCAAACTTAGAAATGTAAGGCACAAATAATAGTTACTCAGTCTTTTCAAGTTTCTTTTTATTTAAAAGCTTAAATACTTTAGATATTCATAAATATCTATTAAATATCACTGTCAGAAACTTTCCTTCACACAAGAAAACTCTTAAATAGAATGTACATGTCAATATGGTCACTACACTTGACAATGATCAGAGGAATATTATCGCTTCCTCAATAGTAACATTACTTGTGTGCAAGTACATATATTGAGAATTAACACTTTTTCTGAGTAACTCCCTGGCATAAGGAATATATCACAAAGTTCTAAGCTTGACACTGGTCGTCACATCGTAACCTGAAGATAACAGTATATGATTGTCAGCAGACTTCACAATAAACCACAAGCTGGATCAGGAGTTTCTATAACCCAATTCTCTATCCAAGTGAGAATAAGGCGGAGTACTAGGAGGGTAGCTCAGTCAATGCACACTGAGTCAGCAGAGAGAGTGAACTGCCATATACAGTAAATTCCTTCATGACATCAACTCGTCAAAAGGGGGAGAGGGTAGAGCGGTGCAAACTACCCACCAATGGAGATACCTTGTTATAAACCTTAGCCAGGAGTACCTATCTAACACATTACTCAAGATATATATATATATACATCATACCCGGGTATATTCCTAAATCAGATAATATTATAAACTAGTGGAATCTTTAATTTAGCTAATATTAAAGAAACCCAGAGTATAATATTAAGTGGATAATACATATAAATTAATCACATTATGACCTTGGTCATAACACTTACACGGAGGTTATAGCGAATTTTATTTTGCTATTTATTCTGAAGAGAGCTGCAATATTCAGATAAAATATATTACATGGTAAGCAGTATAAACATTGTAGATCAGGAGATGAGTCAAACTCACTTCTTTATAATTAAAGTCATTTATAACATAAATCAGAAGCGTTGTGGCCAGACTGTGGCAGCAGTGTCGGGGTAATTATGGTACTTGTTGTGGCCAGACTGTGGCAGCAGTGTCGGGGTAATTATGGTACTTGTTGTGGCCAGACTGTGGCAGCAGTGTCGGGGTAATTATGGTACTTGTTGTGGCCAGACTGTGGCAGCAGTGTCGGGGTAATTATGGTACTTGTTGTGGCCAGACTGTGGCAGCAGTGTCGGGGTAATTATGGTACTTGTTGTGGCCAGACTGTGGCAGCAGTGTCGGGGTAATTATGGTACTTGTTGTGGCCAGACTGTGGCAGCAGTGTCGGGGTAATTATGGTACTTGTTGTGGCCAGACTGTGGCAGCAGTGTCGGGGTAATTATGGTACTTGTTGTGGCCAGACTGTGGCAGCAGTGTCGGGGTAATTATGGTACTTGTTGTGGCCAGACTGTGGCAGCAGTGTCGGGGTAATTATGGTACTTGTTGTGGCCAGACTGTGGCAGCAGTGTCGGGGTAATTATGGTACTTGTTGTGGCCAGACTGTGGCAGCAGTGTCGGGGTAATTATGGTACTTGTTGTGGCCAGACTGTGGCAGCAGTGTCGGGGTAATTATGGTACTTGTTGTGGCCAGACTGTGGCAGCAGTGTCGGGGTAATTATGGTACTTGTTGTGGCCAGACTGTGGCAGCAGTGTCGGGGTAATTATGGTACTTGTTGTGGCCAGACTGTGGCAGCAGTGTCGGGGTAATTATGGTACTTTGTTGTGGCCAGACTGTGGCAGCAGTGTCGGGGTAATTATGGTACTTGTTGTGGCCAGACTGTGGCAGCAGTGTCGGGGTAATTATGGTACTTGTTGTGGCCAGACTGTGGCAGCAGTGTCGGGGTAATTATGGTACTTGTTGTGGCCAGACTGTGGCAGCAGTGTCGGGGTAATTATGGTACTTGTTGTGGCCAGACTGTGGCAGCAGTGTCGGGGTAATTATGGTACTTGTTGTGGCCAGACTGTGGCAGCAGTGTCGGGGTAATTATGGTACTTGTTGTGGCCAGACTGTGGCAGCAGTGTCGGGGTAATTATGGTACTTGTTGTGGCCAGACTGTGGCAGCAGTGTCGGGGTAATTATGGTACTTGTTGTGGCCAGACTGTGGCAGCAGTGTCGGGGTAATTATGGTACCTGTTGTGGCCAGACTGTGGCAGCAGTGTCGGGGTAATTATGGTACTTGTTGTGGCCAGACTGTGGCAGCAGTGTCGGGGTAATTATGGTACTTGTTGTGGCCAGACTGTGGCAGCAGTGTCGGGGTAATTATGGTACTTGTTGTGGCCAGACTGTGGCAGCAGTGTCGGGGTAATTATGGTACTTGTTGTGGCCAGACTGTGGCAGCAGTGTCGGGGTAATTATGGTACTTGTTGTGGCCAGACTGTGGCAGCAGTGTCGGGGTAATTATGGTACTTGTTGTGGCCAGACTGTGGCAGCAGTGTCGGGGTAATTATGGTACTTGTTGTGGCCAGACTGTGGCAGCAGTGTCGGGGTAATTATGGTACTTGTTGTGGCCAGACTGTGGCAGCAGTGTCGGGGTAATTATGGTACTTGTTGTGGCCAGACTGTGGCAGCAGTGTCGGGGTAATTATGGTACTTGTTGTGGCCAGACTGTGGCAGCAGTGTCGGGGTAATTATGGTACTTGTTGTGGCCAGACTGTGGCAGCAGTGTCGGGGTAATTATGGTACTTGTTGTGGCCAGACTGTGGCAGCAGTGTCGGGGTAATTATGGTACTTGTTGTGGCCAGACTGTGGCAGCAGTGTCGGGGTAATTATGGTACTTGTTGTGGCCAGACTGTGGCAGCAGTGTCGGGGTAATTATGGTACTTGTTGTGGCCAGACTGTGGCAGCAGTGTCGGGGTAATTATGGTACTTGTTGTGGCCAGACTGTGGCAGCAGTGTCGGGGTAATTATGGTACTTGTTGTGGCCAGACTGTGGCAGCAGTGTCGGGGTAATTATGGTACTTGTTGTGGCCAGACTGTGGCAGCAGTGTCGGGGTAATTATGGTACTTGTTGTGGCCAGACTGTGGCAGCAGTGTCGGGGTAATTATGGTACTTGTTGTGGCCAGACTGTGGCAGCAGTGTCGGGGTAATTATGGTACTTGTTGTGGCCAGACTGTGGCAGCAGTGTCGGGGTAATTATGGTACTTGTTGTGGCCAGACTGTGGCAGCAGTGTCGGGGTAATTATGGTACTTGTTGTGGCCAGACTGTGGCAGCAGTGTCGGGGTAATTATGGTACTTGTTGTGGCCAGACTGTGGCAGCAGTGTCGGGGTAATTATGGTACTTGTTGTGGCCAGACTGTGGCAGCAGTGTCGGGGTAATTATGGTACTTGTTGTGGCCAGACTGTGGCAGCAGTGTCGGGGTAATTATGGTACTTGTTGTGGCCAGACTGTGGCAGCAGTGTCGGGGTAATTATGGTACTTGTTGTGGCCAGAGCAGTGTCTGTACTTGTTGTGGCAGCAGTGTCGGGGTAATTATGGTACTTGTTGTGGCCAGACTGTGGCAGCAGTGTCGGGGTAATTATGGTACTTGTTGTGGCCAGACTGTGGCAGCAGTGTCGGGGTAATTATGTACTTGTTGTGGCCAGACTGTGGCAGCAGTGTCGGGGTAATTATGGTACTTGTTGTGGCCAGACTGTGGCAGCAGTGTCGGGGTAATTATGGTACTTGTTGTGGCCAGACTGTGGCAGCAGTGTCGGGGTAATTATGGTACTTGTTGTGGCCAGACTGTGGCAGCAGTGTCGGGGTAATTATGGTACTTGTTGTGGCCAGACTGTGGCAGCAGTGTCGGGGTAATTATGGTACTTGTTGTGGCCAGACTGTGGCAGCAGTGTCGGGGTAATTATGGTACTTGTTGTGGCCAGACTGTGGCAGCAGTGTCGGGGTAATTATGGTACTTGTTGTGGCCAGACTGTGGCAGCAGTGTCGGGGTAATTATGGTACTTGTTGTGGCCAGACTGTGGCAGCAGTGTCGGGGTAATTATGGTACTTGTTGTGGCCAGACTGTGGCAGCAGTGTCGGGGTAATTATGGTACTTGTTGTGGCCAGACTGTGGCAGCAGTGTCGGGGTAATTATGGTACTTGTTGTGGCCAGACTGTGGCAGCAGTGTCGGGGTAATTATGGTACTTGTTGTGGCCAGACTGTGGCAGCAGTGTCCCTATGATCACAACCAGTCCACCAAGTTTCTTCCTGGTGAACAAACCTGCTTTATCTCCCGATGATCACAACCAGTCCACCAAGTTTCTTCCTGGTGAACAAACCTGCTTTATCTCCCGATGATCACAACCAGTCCACCAAGTTTCTTCCTGGTGAACAAACCTGCTTTATCTCCCGATGATCACAACCAGTCCACCAAGTTTCTTCCTGGTGAACAAACCTGCTTTATCTCCCGATGATCACAACCAGTCCACCAAGTTTCTTCCTGGTGAACAAACCTGCTTTATCTCCCGATGATCACAACCAGTCCACCAAGTTTCTTCCTGGTGAACAAACCTGCTTTATCTCCCGATGATCACAACCAGTCCACCAAGTTTCTTCCTGGTGAACAAACCTGCTTTATCTCCCGATGATCACAACCAGTCCACCAAGTTTCTTCCTGGTGAACAAACCTGCTTTATCTCCCGATGATCACAACCAGTCCACCAAGTTTCTTCCTGGTGAACAAACCTGCTTTATCTCCCGATGATCACAACCAGTCCACCAAGTTTCTTCCTGGTGAACAAACCTGCTTTATCTCCCGATGATCACAACCAGTCCACCAAGTTTCTTCCTGGTGAACAAACCTGCTTTATCTCCCGATGATCACAACCAGTCCACCAAGTTTCTTCCTGGTGAACAAACCTGCTTTATCTCCCGATGATCACAACCAGTCCACCAAGTTTCTTCCTGGTGAACAAACCTGCTTTATCTCCCGATGATCACAACCAGTCCACCAAGTTTCTTCCTGGTGAACAAACCTGCTTTATCTCCCGATGATCACAACCAGTCCACCAAGTTTCTTCCTGGTGAACAAACCTGCTTTATCTCCCGATGATCACAACCAGTCCACCAAGTTTCTTCCTGGTGAACAAACCTGCTTTATCTCCCGATGATCACAACCAGTCCACCAAGTTTCTTCCTGGTGAACAAACCTGCTTTATCTCCCGATGATCACAACCAGTCCACCAAGTTTCTTCCTGGTGAACAAACCTGCTTTATCTCCCGATGATCACAACCAGTCCACCAAGTTTCTTCCTGGTGAACAAACCTGCTTTATCTCCCGATGATCACAACCAGTCCACCATGTTTCTTCCTGGTGAACAAACCTGCTTTATCTCCCGATGATCACAACCAGTCCACCAAGTTTCTTCCTGGTGAACAAACCTGCTTTATCTCCCGATGATCACAACCAGTCCACCAAGTTTCTTCCTGGTGAACAAACCTGCTTTATCTCCCGATGATCACAACCAGTCCACCAAGTTTCTTCCTGGTGAACAAACCTGCTTTATCTCCCGATGATCACAACCAGTCCACCAAGTTTCTTCCTGGTGAACAAACCTGCTTTATCTCCCGATGATCACAACCAGTCCACCAAGTTTCTTCCTGGTGAACAAACCTGCTTTATCTCCCGATGATCACAACCAGTCCACCAAGTTTCTTCCTGGTGAACAAACCTGCTTTATCTCCCGATGATCACAACCAGTCCACCAAGTTTCTTCCTGGTGAACAAACCTGCTTTATCTCCCGATGATCACAACCAGTCCACCAAGTTTCTTCCTGGTGAACAAACCTGCTTTATCTCCCGATGATCACAACCAGTCCACCATGTTTCTTCCTGGTGAACAAACCTGCTTTATCTCCCGATGATCACAACCAGTCCACCATGTTTCTTCCTGGTGAACAAACCTGCTTTATCTCCCGATGATCACAACCAGTCCACCAAGTTTCTTCCTGGTGAACAAACCTGCTTTATCTCCCGATGATCACAACCAGTCCACCATGTTTCTTCCTGGTGAACAAACCTGCTTTATCTCCCGATGATCACAACCAGTCCACCAAGTTTCTTCCTGGTGAACAAACCTGCTTTATCTCCCGATGATCACAACCAGTCCACCAAGTTTCTTCCTGGTGAACAAACCTGCTTTATCTCCCGATGATCACAACCAGTCCACCAAGTTTCTTCCTGGTGAACAAACCTGCTTTATCTCCCGATGATCACAACCAGTCCACCAAGTTTCTTCCTGGTGAACAAACCTGCTTTATCTCCCGATGATCACAACCAGTCCACCAAGTTTCTTCCTGGTGAACAAACCTGCTTTATCTCCCGATGATCACAACCAGTCCACCAAGTTTCTTCCTGGTGAACAAACCTGCTTTATCTCCCGATGATCACAACCAGTCCACCAAGTTTCTTCCTGGTGAACAAACCTGCTTTATCTCCCGATGATCACAACCAGTCCACCAAGTTTCTTCCTGGTGAACAAACCTGCTTTATCTCCCGATGATCACAACCAGTCCACCAAGTTTCTTCCTGGTGAACAAACCTGCTTTATCTCCCGATGATCACAACCAGTCCACCAAGTTTCTTCCTGGTGAACAAACCTGCTTTATCTCCCGATGATCACAACCAGTCCACCAAGTTTCTTCCTGGTGAACAAACCTGCTTTATCTCCCGATGATCACAACCAGTCCACCAAGTTTCTTCCTGGTGAACAAACCTGCTTTATCTCCCGATGATCACAACCAGTCCACCAAGTTTCTTCCTGGTGAACAAACCTGCTTTATCTCCCGATGATCACAACCAGTCCACCAAGTTTCTTCCTGGTGAACAAACCTGCTTTATCTCCCGATGATCACAACCAGTCCACCAAGTTTCTTCCTGGTGAACAAACCTGCTTTATCTCCCGATGATCACAACCAGTCCACCAAGTTTCTTCCTGGTGAACAAACCTGCTTTATCTCCCGATGATCACAACCAGTCCACCAAGTTTCTTCCTGGTGAACAAACCTGCTTTATCTCCCGATGATCACAACCAGTCCACCATGTTTCTTCCTGGTGAACAAACCTGCTTTATCTCCCGATGATCACAACCAGTCCACCAAGTTTCTTCCTGGTGAACAAACCTGCTTTATCTCCCGATGATCACAACCAGTCCACCAAGTTTCTTCCTGGTGAACAAACCTGCTTTATCTCCCGATGATCACAACCAGTCCACCAAGTTTCTTCCTGGTGAACAAACCTGCTTTATCTCCCGATGATCACAACCAGTCCACCAAGTTTCTTCCTGGTGAACAAACCTGCTTTATCTCCCGATGATCACAACCAGTCCACCAAGTTTCTTCCTGGTGAACAAACCTGCTTTATCTCCCGATGATCACAACCAGTCCACCAAGTTTCTTCCTGGTGAACAAACCTGCTTTATCTCCCGATGATCACAACCAGTCCACCAAGTTTCTTCCTGGTGAACAAACCTGCTTTATCTCCCGATGATCACAACCAGTCCACCAAGTTTCTTCCTGGTGAACAAACCTGCTTTATCTCCCGATGATCACAACCAGTCCACCAAGTTTCTTCCTGGTGAACAAACCTGCTTTATCTCCCGATGATCACAACCAGTCCACCAAGTTTCTTCCTGGTGAACAAACCTGCTTTATCTCCCGATGATCACAACCAGTCCACCAAGTTTCTTCCTGGTGAACAAACCTGCTTTATCTCCCGATGATCACAACCAGTCCACCAAGTTTCTTCCTGGTGAACAAACCTGCTTTATCTCCCGATGATCACAACCAGTCCACCAAGTTTCTTCCTGGTGAACAAACCTGCTTTATCTCCCGATGATCACAACCAGTCCACCAAGTTTCTTCCTGGTGAACAAACCTGCTTTATCTCCCGATGATCACAACCAGTCCACCAAGTTTCTTCCTGGTGAACAAACCTGCTTTATCTCCCGATGATCACAACCAGTCCACCAAGTTTCTTCCTGGTGAACAAACCTGCTTTATCTCCCGATGATCACAACCAGTCCACCAAGTTTCTTCCTGGTGAACAAACCTGCTTTATCTCCCGATGATCACAACCAGTCCACCAAGTTTCTTCCTGGTGAACAAACCTGCTTTATCTCCCGATGATCACAACCAGTCCACCAAGTTTCTTCCTGGTGAACAAACCTGCTTTATCTCCCGATGATCACAACCAGTCCACCAAGTTTCTTCCTGGTGAACAAACCTGCTTTATCTCCCGATGATCACAACCAGTCCACCAAGTTTCTTCCTGGTGAACAAACCTGCTTTATCTCCCGATGATCACAACCAGTCCACCAAGTTTCTTCCTGGTGAACAAACCTGCTTTATCTCCCGATGATCACAACCAGTCCACCAAGTTTCTTCCTGGTGAACAAACCTGCTTTATCTCCCGATGATCACAACCAGTCCACCAAGTTTCTTCCTGGTGAACAAACCTGCTTTATCTCCCGATGATCACAACCAGTCCACCAAGTTTCTTCCTGGTGAACAAACCTGCTTTATCTCCCGATGATCACAACCAGTCCACCAAGTTTCTTCCTGGTGAACAAACCTGCTTTATCTCCCGATGATCACAACCAGTCCACCAAGTTTCTTCCTGGTGAACAAACCTGCTTTATCTCCCGATGATCACAACCAGTCCACCATGTTTCTTCCTGGTGAACAAACCTGCTTTATCTCCCGATGATCACAACCAGTCCACCATGTTTCTTCCTGGTGAACAAACCTGCTTTATCTCCCGATGATCACAACCAGTCCACCAAGTTTCTTCCTGGTGAACAAACCTGCTTTATCTCCCGATGATCACAACCAGTCCACCAAGTTTCTTCCTGGTGAACAAACCTGCTTTATCTCCCGATGATCACAACCAGTCCACCAAGTTTCTTCCTGGTGAACAAACCTGCTTTATCTCCCGATGATCACAACCAGTCCACCAAGTTTCTTCCTGGTGAACAAACCTGCTTTATCTCCCGATGATCACAACCAGTCCACCAAGTTTCTTCCTGGTGAACAAACCTGCTTTATCTCCCGATGATCACAACCAGTCCACCATGTTTCTTCCTGGTGAACAAACCTGCTTTATCTCCCGATGATCACAACCAGTCCACCATGTTTCTTCCTGGTGAACAAACCTGCTTTATCTCCCGATGATCACAACCAGTCCACCAAGTTTCTTCCTGGTGAACAAACCTGCTTTATCTCCCGATGATCACAACCAGTCCACCATGTTTCTTCCTGGTGAACAAACTTGCTTTATCTCCCGATGATCACAACCAGTCCACCATGTTTCTTCCTGGTGAACAAACCTGCTTTATCTCCCGATGATCACAACCAGTCCACCATGTTTCTTCCTGGTGAACAAACTTGCTTTATCTCCCGATGATCACAACCAGTCCACCAAGTTTCTTCCTGGTGAACAAACCTGCTTTATCTCCCGATGATCACAACCAGTCCACCATGTTTCTTCCTGGTGAACAAACTTGCTTTATCTCCCGATGATCACAACCAGTCCACCATGTTTCTTCCTGGTGAACAAACTTGCTTTATCTCCCGATGATCACAACCAGTCCACCATGTTTCTTCCTGGTGAACAAACTTGCTTTATCTCCCGATGATCACAACCAGTCCACCATGTTTCTTCCTGGTGAACAAACCTGCTTTATCTCCCGATGATCACAACCAGTCCACCAAGTTTCTTCCTGGTGAACAAACTTGCTTTATCTCCCGATGATCACAACCAGTCCACCAAGTTTCTTCCTGGTGAACAAACCTGCTTTATCTCCCGATGATCACAACCAGTCCACCAAGTTTCTTCCTGGTGAACAAACCTGCTTTATCTCCCGATGATCACAACCAGTCCACCAAGTTTCTTCCTGGTGAACAAACCTGCTTTATCTCCCGATGATCACAACCAGTCCACCAAGTTTCTTCCTGGTGAACAAACCTGCTTTATCTCCCGATGATCACAACCAGTCCACCAAGTTTCTTCCTGGTGAACAAACCTGCTTTATCTCCCGATGATCACAACCAGTCCACCAAGTTTCTTCCTGGTGAACAAACCTGCTTTATCTCCCGATGATCACAACCAGTCCACCAAGTTTCTTCCTGGTGAACAAACCTGCTTTATCTCCCGATGATCACAACCAGTCCACCATGTTTCTTCCTGGTGAACAAACTTGCTTTATCTCCCGATGATCACAACCAGTCCACCAAGTTTCTTCCTGGTGAACAAACCTGCTTTATCTCCCGATGATCACAACCAGTCCACCAAGTTTCTTCCTGGTGAACAAACCTGCTTTATCTCCCGATGATCACAACCAGTCCACCAAGTTTCTTCCTGGTGAACAAACCTGCTTTATCTCCCGATGATCACAACCAGTCCACCAAGTTTCTTCCTGGTGAACAAACCTGCTTTATCTCCCGATGATCACAACCAGTCCACCAAGTTTCTTCCTGGTGAACAAACCTGCTTTATCTCCCGATGATCACAACCAGTCCACCATGTTTCTTCCTGGTGAACAAACCTGCTTTATCTCCCGATGATCACAACCAGTCCACCAAGTTTCTTCCTGGTGAACAAACCTGCTTTATCTCCCGAGATCACAACCAGTCCACAATGTTTCTTCCTGGTGAACAAACCTGCTTTATCTCCCGATGATCACAACCAGTCCACCAAGTTTCTTCCTGGTGAACAAACCTGCTTTATCTCCCGATGATCACAACCAGTCCACCAAGTTTCTTCCTGGTGAACAAACCTGCTTTATCTCCCGATGATCACAACCAGTCCACCATGTTTCTTCCTGGTGAACAAACCTGCTTTATCTCCCGATGATCACAACCAGTCCACCAAGTTTCTTCCTGGTGAACAAACCTGCTTTATCTCCCGATGATCACAACCAGTCCACCAAGTTTCTTCCTGGTGAACAAACCTGCTTTATCTCCCGATGATCACAACCAGTCCACCATGTTTCTTCCTGGTGAACAAACCTGCTTTATCTCCCGATGATCACAACCAGTCCACCAAGTTTCTTCCTGGTGAACAAACCTGCTTTATCTCCCGATGATCACAACCAGTCCACCATGTTTCTTCCTGGTGAACAAACCTGCTTTATCTCCCGATGATCACAACCAGTCCACCAAGTTTCTTCCTGGTGAACAAACCTGCTTTATCTCCCGATGATCACAACCAGTCCACCATGTTTCTTCCTGGTGAACAAACCTGCTTTATCTCCCGATGATCACAACCAGTCCACCAAGTTTCTTCCTGGTGAACAAACCTGCTTTATCTCCCGATGATCACAACCAGTCCACCAAGTTTCTTCCTGGTGAACAAACCTGCTTTATCTCCCGATGATCACAACCAGTCCACCAAGTTTCTTCCTGGTGAACAAACCTGCTTTATCTCCCGATGATCACAACCAGTCCACCAAGTTTCTTCCTGGTGAACAAACCTGCTTTATCTCCCGATGATCACAACCAGTCCACCAAGTTTCTTCCTGGTGAACAAACCTGCTTTATCTCCCGATGATCACAACCAGTCCACCATGTTTCTTCCTGGTGAACAAACCTGCTTTATCTCCCGATGATCACAACCAGTCCACCAAGTTTCTTCCTGGTGAACAAACCTGCTTTATCTCCCGATGATCACAACCAGTCCACCAAGTTTCTTCCTGGTGAACAAACCTGCTTTATCTCCCGATGATCACAACCAGTCCACCAAGTTTCTTCCTGGTGAACAAACCTGCTTTATCTCCCGATGATCACAACCAGTCCACCAAGTTTCTTCCTGGTGAACAAACCTGCTTTATCTCCCGATGATCACAACCAGTCCACCAAGTTTCTTCCTGGTGAACAAACCTGCTTTATCTCCCGATGATCACAACCAGTCCACCAAGTTTCTTCCTGGTGAACAAACCTGCTTTATCTCCCGAGATCACAACCAGTCCACCAAGTTTCTTCCTGGTGAACAAACCTGCTTTATCTCCCGAGATCACAACCAGTCCACCATGTTTCTTCCTGGTGAACAAACCTGCTTTATCTCCCGATGATCACAACCAGTCCACCATGTTTCTTCCTGGTGAACAAACCTGCTTTATCTCCCGATGATCACAACCAGTCCACCAAGTTTCTTCCTGGTGAACAAACCTGCTTTATCTCCCGATGATCACAACCAGTCCACCAACCAAGTTTCTTCCTGATGAACAAACCTGCTTTATCTCCCGATGATCACAACCAGTCCACCAAACAAACCTGTTTCTTCCTGGTGAACAAACCTGCTTTATCTCCCGATGATCACAACCAGTCCACCAAGTTTCTTCCTGGTGAACAAACCTGCTTTAGATGATCACAACCAGTCCACCATGTTTCTTCCTGGTGAACAAACCTGCTTTATCTCCCGATGATCACAACCAGTCCACCAAGTTTCTTCCTGGTGAACAAACCTGCTTTATCTCCCGATGATCACAACCAGTCCACCAAGTTTCTTCCTGGTGAACAAACCTGCTTTATCTCCCGATGATCACAACCAGTCCACCAAGTTTCTTCCTGGTGAACAAACCTGCTTTATCTCCCGATGATCACAACCAGTCCACCAAGTTTCTTCCTGGTGAACAAACCTGCTTTATCTCCCGATGATCACAACCAGTCCACCAAGTTTCTTCCTGGTGAACAAACCTGCTTTATCTCCCGATGATCACAACCAGTCCACCAAGTTTCTTCCTGGTGAACAAACCTGCTTTATCTCCCGATGATCACAACCAGTCCACCAAGTTTCTTCCTGGTGAACAAACCTGCTTTATCTCCCGATGATCACAACCAGTCCACCAAGTTTCTTCCTGGTGAACAAACCTGCTTTATCTCCCGATGATCACAACCAGTCCACCAAGTTTCTTCCTGGTGAACAAACCTGCTTTATCTCCCGATGATCACAACCAGTCCACCAAGTTTCTTCCTGGTGAACAAACCTGCTTTATCTCCCGATGATCACAACCAGTCCACCAAGTTTCTTCCTGGTGAACAAACCTGCTTTATCTCCCGATGATCACAACCAGTCCACCAAGTTTCTTCCTGGTGAACAAACCTGCTTTATCTCCCGATGATCACAACCAGTCCACCATGTTTCTTCCTGGTGAACAAACCTGCTTTATCTCCCGATGATCACAACCAGTCCACCATGTTTCTTCCTGGTGAACAAACCTGCTTTATCTCCCGATGATCACAACCAGTCCACCAAGTTTCTTCCTGGTGAACAAACCTGCTTTATCTCCCGATGATCACAACCAGTCCACCAAGTTTCTTCCTGGTGAACAAACCTGCTTTATCTCCCGATGATCACAACCAGTCCACCAAGTTTCTTCCTGGTGAACAAACCTGCTTTATCTCCCGATGATCACAACCAGTCCACCAAGTTTCTTCCTGGTGAACAAACCTGCTTTATCTCCCGATGATCACAACCAGTCCACCAAGTTTCTTCCTGGTGAACAAACCTGCTTTATCTCCCGATGATCACAACCAGTCCACCAAGTTTCTTCCTGGTGAACAAACCTGCTTTATCTCCCGATGATCACAACCAGTCCACCAAGTTTCTTCCTGGTGAACAAACCTGCTTTATCTCCCGATGATCACAACCAGTCCACCAAGTTTCTTCCTGGTGAACAAACCTGCTTTATCTCCCGATGATCACAACCAGTCCACCAAGTTTCTTCCTGGTGAACAAACCTGCTTTATCTCCCGATGATCACAACCAGTCCACCAAGTTTCTTCCTGGTGAACAAACCTGCTTTATCTCCCGATGATCACAACCAGTCCACCAAGTTTCTTCCTGGTGAACAAACCTGCTTTATCTCCCGATGATCACAACCAGTCCACCAAGTTTCTTCCTGGTGAACAAACCTGCTTTATCTCCCGATGATCACAACCAGTCCACCAAGTTTCTTCCTGGTGAACAAACCTGCTTTATCTCCCGATGATCACAACCAGTCCACCAAGTTTCTTCCTGGTGAACAAACCTGCTTTATCTCCCGATGATCACAACCAGTCCACCAAGTTTCTTCCTGGTGAACAAACCTGCTTTATCTCCCGATGATCACAACCAGTCCACCAAGTTTCTTCCTGGTGAACAAACCTGCTTTATCTCCCGATGATCACAACCAGTCCACCAAGTTTCTTCCTGGTGAACAAACCTGCTTTATCTCCCGATGATCACAACCAGTCCACCAAGTTTCTTCCTGGTGAACAAACCTGCTTTATCTCCCGATGATCACAACCAGTCCACCAAGTTTCTTCCTGGTGAACAAACCTGCTTTATCTCCCGATGATCACAACCAGTCCACCAAGTTTCTTCCTGGTGAACAAACCTGCTTTATCTCCCGATGATCACAACCAGTCCACCAAGTTTCTTCCTGGTGAACAAACCTGCTTTATCTCCCGATGATCACAACCAGTCCACCAAGTTTCTTCCTGGTGAACAAACCTGCTTTATCTCCCGATGATCACAACCAGTCCACCAAGTTTCTTCCTGGTGAACAAACCTGCTTTATCTCCCGATGATCACAACCAGTCCACCAAGTTTCTTCCTGGTGAACAAACCTGCTTTATCTCCCGATGATCACAACCAGTCCACCAAGTTTCTTCCTGGTGAACAAACCTGCTTTATCTCCCGATGATCACAACCAGTCCACCAAGTTTCTTCCTGGTGAACAAACCTGCTTTATCTCCCGATGATCACAACCAGTCCACCATGTTTCTTCCTGGTGAACAAACCTGCTTTATCTCCCGATGATCACAACCAGTCCACCATGTTTCTTCCTGGTGAACAAACCTGCTTTATCTCCCGATGATCACAACCAGTCCACCAAGTTTCTTCCTGGTGAACAAACCTGCTTTATCTCCCGATGATCACAACCAGTCCACCATGTTTCTTCCTGGTGAACAAACCTGCTTTATCTCCCGATGATCACAACCAGTCCACCAAGTTTCTTCCTGGTGAACAAACCTGCTTTATCTCCCGATGATCACAACCAGTCCACCAAGTTTCTTCCTGGTGAACAAACCTGCTTTATCTCCCGATGATCACAACCAGTCCACCAAGTTTCTTCCTGGTGAACAAACCTGCTTTATCTCCCGATGATCACAACCAGTCCACCATGTTTCTTCCTGGTGAACAAACCTGCTTTATCTCCCGATGATCACAACCAGTCCACCATGTTTCTTCCTGGTGAACAAACCTGCTTTATCTCCCGATGATCACAACCAGTCCACCATGTTTCTTCCTGGTGAACAAACCTGCTTTATCTCCCGATGATCACAACCAGTCCACCATGTTTCTTCCTGGTGAACAAACCTGCTTTATCTCCCGATGATCACAACCAGTCCACCATGTTTCTTCCTGGTGAACAAACCTGCTTTATCTCCCGATGATCACAACCAGTCCACCAAGTTTCTTCCTGGTGAACAAACCTGCTTTATCTCCCGATGATCACAAC
Organism: Cherax quadricarinatus; assembly: GCF_038502225.1. NCBI lineage: Eukaryota > Metazoa > Arthropoda > Malacostraca > Decapoda > Parastacidae > Cherax > Cherax quadricarinatus. The sequence goes on along the minus strand of NW_027197078.1, from coordinate 13,425 downwards.
CAGTCCACCATGTTTCTTCCTGGTGAACAAACCTGCTTTATCTCCCGATGATCACAACCAGTCCACCATGTTTCTTCCTGGTGAACAAACCTGCTTTATCTCCCGATGATCACAACCAGTCCACCATGTTTCTTCCTGGTGAACAAACCTGCTTTATCTCCCGATGATCACAACCAGTCCACCATGTTTCTTCCTGGTGAACAAACCTGCTTTATCTCCCGATGATCACAACCAGTCCACCAAGTTTCTTCCTGGTGAACAAACCTGCTTTATCTCCCGATGATCACAACCAGTCCACCAAGTTTCTTCCTGGTGAACAAACCTGCTTTATCTCCCGATGATCACAACCAGTCCACCAAGTTTCTTCCTGGTGAACAAACCTGCTTTATCTCCCGATGATCACAACCAGTCCACCAAGTTTCTTCCTGGTGAACAAACCTGCTTTATCTCCCGATGATCACAACCAGTCCACCAAGTTTCTTCCTGGTGAACAAACCTGCTTTATCTCCCGATGATCACAACCAGTCCACCAAGTTTCTTCCTGGTGAACAAACCTGCTTTATCTCCCGATGATCACAACCAGTCCACCAAGTTTCTTCCTGGTGAACAAACCTGCTTTATCTCCCGATGATCACAACCAGTCCACCAAGTTTCTTCCTGGTGAACAAACCTGCTTTATCTCCCGATGATCACAACCAGTCCACCAAGTTTCTTCCTGGTGAACAAACCTGCTTTATCTCCCGATGATCACAACCAGTCCACCAAGTTTCTTCCTGGTGAACAAACCTGCTTTATCTCCCGATGATCACAACCAGTCCACCAAGTTTCTTCCTGGTGAACAAACCTGCTTTATCTCCCGATGATCACAACCAGTCCACCAAGTTTCTTCCTGGTGAACAAACCTGCTTTATCTCCCGATGATCACAACCAGTCCACCAAGTTTCTTCCTGGTGAACAAACCTGCTTTATCTCCCGATGATCACAACCAGTCCACCATGTTTCTTCCTGGTGAACAAACCTGCTTTATCTCCCGATGATCACAACCAGTCCACCATGTTTCTTCCTGGTGAACAAACCTGCTTTATCTCCCGATGATCACAACCAGTCCACCATGTTTCTTCCTGGTGAACAAACCTGCTTTATCTCCCGATGATCACAACCAGTCCACCAAGTTTCTTCCTGGTGAACAAACCTGCTTTATCTCCCGATGATCACAACCAGTCCACCAAGTTTCTTCCTGGTGAACAAACCTGCTTTATCTCCCGATGATCACAACCAGTCCACCATGTTTCTTCCTGGTGAACAAACCTGCTTTATCTCCCGATGATCACAACCAGTCCACCAAGTTTCTTCCTGGTGAACAAACCTGCTTTATCTCCCGATGATCACAACCAGTCCACCAAGTTTCTTCCTGGTGAACAAACCTGCTTTATCTCCCGATGATCACAACCAGTCCACCAAGTTTCTTCCTGGTGAACAAACCTGCTTTATCTCCCGATGATCACAACCAGTCCACCATGTTTCTTCCTGGTGAACAAACCTGCTTTATCTCCCGATGATCACAACCAGTCCACCAAGTTTCTTCCTGGTGAACAAACCTGCTTTATCTCCCGATGATCACAACCAGTCCACCATGTTTCTTCCTGGTGAACAAACCTGCTTTATCTCCCGATGATCACAACCAGTCCACCAAGTTTCTTCCTGGTGAACAAACCTGCTTTATCCCGATGATCCCGATGATCACAACCAGTCCACCATGTTTCTTCCTGGTGAACAAACCTGCTTTATCTCCCGATGATCACAACCAGTCCACCATGTTTCTTCCTGGTGAACAAACCTGCTTTATCTCCCGATGATCACAACCAGTCCACCAAGTTTCTTCCTGGTGAACAAACCTGCTTTATCTCCCGATGATCACAACCAGTCCACCAAGTTTCTTCCTGGTGAACAAACCTGCTTTATCTCCCGATGATCACAACCAGTCCACCAAGTTTCTTCCTGGTGAACAAACCTGCTTTATCTCCCGATGATCACAACCAGTCCACCAAGTTTCTTCCTGGTGAACAAACCTGCTTTATCTCCCGATGATCACAACCAGTCCACCAAGTTTCTTCCTGGTGAACAAACCTGCTTTATCTCCCGATGATCACAACCAGTCCACCAAGTTTCTTCCTGGTGAACAAACCTGCTTTATCTCCCGATGATCACAACCAGTCCACCAAGTTTCTTCCTGGTGAACAAACCTGCTTTATCTCCCGATGATCACAACCAGTCCACCAAGTTTCTTCCTGGTGAACAAACCTGCTTTATCTCCCGATGATCACAACCAGTCCACCATGTTTCTTCCTGGTGAACAAACCTGCTTTATCTCCCGATGATCACAACCAGTCCACCAAGTTTCTTCCTGGTGAACAAACCTGCTTTATCTCCCGATGATCACAACCAGTCCACCAAGTTTCTTCCTGGTGAACAAACCTGCTTTATCTCCCGATGATCACAACCAGTCCACCAAGTTTCTTCCTGGTGAACAAACCTGCTTTATCTCCCGATGATCACAACCAGTCCACCAAGTTTCTTCCTGGTGAACAAACCTGCTTTATCTCCCGATGATCACAACCAGTCCACCAAGTTTCTTCCTGGTGAACAAACCTGCTTTATCTCCCGATGATCACAACCAGTCCACCAAGTTTCTTCCTGGTGAACAAACCTGCTTTATCTCCCGATGATCACAACCAGTCCACCAAGTTTCTTCCTGGTGAACAAACCTGCTTTATCTCCCGATGATCACAACCAGTCCACCAAGTTTCTTCCTGGTGAACAAACCTGCTTTATCTCCCGATGATCACAACCAGTCCACCAAGTTTCTTCCTGGTGAACAAACCTGCTTTATCTCCCGATGATCACAACCAGTCCACCAAGTTTCTTCCTGGTGAACAAACCTGCTTTATCTCCCGATGATCACAACCAGTCCACCAAGTTTCTTCCTGGTGAACAAACCTGCTTTATCTCCCGATGATCACAACCAGTCCACCAAGTTTCTTCCTGGTGAACAAACCTGCTTTATCTCCCGATGATCACAACCAGTCCACCAAGTTTCTTCCTGGTGAACAAACCTGCTTTATCTCCCGATGATCACAACCAGTCCACCAAGTTTCTTCCTGGTGAACAAACCTGCTTTATCTCCCGATGATCACAACCAGTCCACCAAGTTTCTTCCTGGTGAACAAACCTGCTTTATCTCCCGATGATCACAACCAGTCCACCAAGTTTCTTCCTGGTGAACAAACCTGCTTTATCTCCCGATGATCACAACCAGTCCACCAAGTTTCTTCCTGGTGAACAAACCTGCTTTATCTCCCGATGATCACAACCAGTCCACCAAGTTTCTTCCTGGTGAACAAACCTGCTTTATCTCCCGATGATCACAACCAGTCCACCAAGTTTCTTCCTGGTGAACAAACCTGCTTTATCTCCCGATGATCACAACCAGTCCACCATGTTTCTTCCTGGTGAACAAACCTGCTTTATCTCCCGATGATCACAACCAGTCCACCATGTTTCTTCCTGGTGAACAAACCTGCTTTATCTCCCGATGATCACAACCAGTCCACCAAGTTTCTTCCTGGTGAACAAACCTGCTTTATCTCCCGATGATCACAACCAGTCCACCAAGTTTCTTCCTGGTGAACAAACCTGCTTTATCTCCCGATGATCACAACCAGTCCACCAAGTTTCTTCCTGGTGAACAAACCTGCTTTATCTCCCGATGATCACAACCAGTCCACCAAGTTTCTTCCTGGTGAACAAACCTGCTTTATCTCCCGATGATCACAACCAGTCCACCAAGTTTCTTCCTGGTGAACAAACCTGCTTTATCTCCCGATGATCACAACCAGTCCACCAAGTTTCTTCCTGGTGAACAAACCTGCTTTATCTCCCGATGATCACAACCAGTCCACCATGTTTCTTCCTGGTGAACAAACCTGCTTTATCTCCCGATGATCACAACCAGTCCACCATGTTTCTTCCTGGTGAACAAACCTGCTTTATCTCCCGATGATCACAACCAGTCCACCATGTTTCTTCCTGGTGAACAAACCTGCTTTATCTCCCGATGATCACAACCAGTCCACCATGTTTCTTCCTGGTGAACAAACCTGCTTTATCTCCCGATGATCACAACCAGTCCACCAAGTTTCTTCCTGGTGAACAAACCTGCTTTATCTCCCGATGATCACAACCAGTCCACCAAGTTTCTTCCTGGTGAACAAACCTGCTTTATCTCCCGATGATCACAACCAGTCCACCAAGTTTCTTCCTGGTGAACAAACCTGCTTTATCTCCCGATGATCACAACCAGTCCACCAAGTTTCTTCCTGGTGAACAAACCTGCTTTATCTCCCGATGATCACAACCAGTCCACCAAGTTTCTTCCTGGTGAACAAACCTGCTTTATCTCCCGATGATCACAACCAGTCCACCATGTTTCTTCCTGGTGAACAAACCTGCTTTATCTCCCGATGATCACAACCAGTCCACCAAGTTTCTTCCTGGTGAACAAACCTGCTTTATCTCCCGATGATCACAACCAGTCCACCAAGTTTCTTCCTGGTGAACAAACCTGCTTTATCTCCCGATGATCACAACCAGTCCACCATGTTTCTTCCTGGTGAACAAACCTGCTTTATCTCCCGATGATCACAACCAGTCCACCAAGTTTCTTCCTGGTGAACAAACCTGCTTTATCTCCCGATGATCACAACCAGTCCACCAAGTTTCTTCCTGGTGAACAAACCTGCTTTATCTCCCGATGATCACAACCAGTCCACCATGTTTCTTCCTGGTGAACAAACCTGCTTTATCTCCCGATGATCACAACCAGTCCACCATGTTTCTTCCTGGTGAACAAACCTGCTTTATCTCCCGATGATCACAACCAGTCCACCAAGTTTCTTCCTGGTGAACAAACCTGCTTTATCTCCCGATGATCACAACCAGTCCACCAAGTTTCTTCCTGGTGAACAAACCTGCTTTATCTCCCGATGATCACAACCAGTCCACCAAGTTTCTTCCTGGTGAACAAACCTGCTTTATCTCCCGATGATCACAACCAGTCCACCAAGTTTCTTCCTGGTGAACAAACCTGCTTTATCTCCCGATGATCACAACCAGTCCACCAAGTTTCTTCCTGGTGAACAAACCTGCTTTATCTCCCGATGATCACAACCAGTCCACCAAGTTTCTTCCTGGTGAACAAACCTGCTTTATCTCCCGATGATCACAACCAGTCCACCAAGTTTCTTCCTGGTGAACAAACCTGCTTTATCTCCCGATGATCACAACCAGTCCACCAAGTTTCTTCCTGGTGAACAAACCTGCTTTATCTCCCGATGATCACAACCAGTCCACCATGTTTCTTCCTGGTGAACAAACCTGCTTTATCTCCCGATGATCACAACCAGTCCACCAAGTTTCTTCCTGGTGAACAAACCTGCTTTATCTCCCGATGATCACAACCAGTCCACCAAGTTTCTTCCTGGTGAACAAACCTGCTTTATCTCCCGATGATCACAACCAGTCCACCATGTTTCTTCCTGGTGAACAAACCTGCTTTATCTCCCGATGATCACAACCAGTCCACCAAGTTTCTTCCTGGTGAACAAACCTGCTTTATCTCCCGATGATCACAACCAGTCCACCAAGTTTCTTCCTGGTGAACAAACCTGCTTTATCTCCCGATGATCACAACCAGTCCACCATGTTTCTTCCTGGTGAACAAACCTGCTTTATCTCCCGATGATCACAACCAGTCCACCAAGTTTCTTCCTGGTGAACAAACCTGCTTTATCTCCCGATGATCACAACCAGTCCACCAAGTTTCTTCCTGGTGAACAAACCTGCTTTATCTCCCGATGATCACAACCAGTCCACCAAGTTTCTTCCTGGTGAACAAACCTGCTTTATCTCCCGATGATCACAACCAGTCCACCAAGTTTCTTCCTGGTGAACAAACCTGCTTTATCTCCCGATGATCACAACCAGTCCACCAAGTTTCTTCCTGGTGAACAAACCTGCTTTATCTCCCGATGATCACAACCAGTCCACCATGTTTCTTCCTGGTGAACAAACCTGCTTTATCTCCCGATGATCACAACCAGTCCACCAAGTTTCTTCCTGGTGAACAAACCTGCTTTATCTCCCGATGATCACAACCAGTCCACCAAGTTTCTTCCTGGTGAACAAACCTGCTTTATCTCCCGATGATCACAACCAGTCCACCAAGTTTCTTCCTGGTGAACAAACCTGCTTTATCTCCCGATGATCACAACCAGTCCACCATGTTTCTTCCTGGTGAACAAACCTGCTTTATCTCCCGATGATCACAACCAGTCCACCAAGTTTCTTCCTGGTGAACAAACCTGCTTTATCTCCCGATGATCACAACCAGTCCACCAAGTTTCTTCCTGGTGAACAAACCTGCTTTATCTCCCGATGATCACAACCAGTCCACCAAGTTTCTTCCTGGTGAACAAACCTGCTTTATCTCCCGATGATCACAACCAGTCCACCAAGTTTCTTCCTGGTGAACAAACCTGCTTTATCTCCCGATGATCACAACCAGTCCACCAAGTTTCTTCCTGGTGAACAAACCTGCTTTATCTCCCGATGATCACAACCAGTCCACCAAGTTTCTTCCTGGTGAACAAACCTGCTTTATCTCCCGATGATCACAACCAGTCCACCATGTTTCTTCCTGGTGAACAAACCTGCTTTATCTCCCGATGATCACAACCAGTCCACCAAGTTTCTTCCTGGTGAACAAACCTGCTTTATCTCCCGATGATCACAACCAGTCCACCAAGTTTCTTCCTGGTGAACAAACCTGCTTTATCTCCCGATGATCACAACCAGTCCACCAAGTTTCTTCCTGGTGAACAAACCTGCTTTATCTCCCGATGATCACAACCAGTCCACCAAGTTTCTTCCTGGTGAACAAACCTGCTTTATCTCCCGATGATCACAACCAGTCCACCAAGTTTCTTCCTGGTGAACAAACCTGCTTTATCTCCCGATGATCACAACCAGTCCACCAAGTTTCTTCCTGGTGAACAAACCTGCTTTATCTCCCGATGATCACAACCAGTCCACCAAGTTTCTTCCTGGTGAACAAACCTGCTTTATCTCCCGATGATCACAACCAGTCCACCAAGTTTCTTCCTGGTGAACAAACCTGCTTTATCTCCCGATGATCACAACCAGTCCACCAAGTTTCTTCCTGGTGAACAAACCTGCTTTATCTCCCGATGATCACAACCAGTCCACCAAGTTTCTTCCTGGTGAACAAACCTGCTTTATCTCCCGATGATCACAACCAGTCCACCAAGTTTCTTCCTGGTGAACAAACCTGCTTTATCTCCCGATGATCACAACCAGTCCACCAAGTTTCTTCCTGGTGAACAAACCTGCTTTATCTCCCGATGATCACAACCAGTCCACCATGTTTCTTCCTGGTGAACAAACCTGCTTTATCTCCCGATGATCACAACCAGTCCACCAAGTTTCTTCCTGGTGAACAAACCTGCTTTATCTCCCGATGATCACAACCAGTCCACCAAGTTTCTTCCTGGTGAACAAACCTGCTTTATCTCCCGATGATCACAACCAGTCCACCAAGTTTCTTCCTGGTGAACAAACCTGCTTTATCTCCCGATGATCACAACCAGTCCACCAAGTTTCTTCCTGGTGAACAAACCTGCTTTATCTCCCGATGATCACAACCAGTCCACCAAGTTTCTTCCTGGTGAACAAACCTGCTTTATCTCCCGATGATCACAACCAGTCCACCAAGTTTCTTCCTGGTGAACAAACCTGCTTTATCTCCCGATGATCACAACCAGTCCACCAAGTTTCTTCCTGGTGAACAAACCTGCTTTATCTCCCGATGATCACAACCAGTCCACCAAGTTTCTTCCTGGTGAACAAACCTGCTTTATCTCCCGATGATCACAACCAGTCCACCAAGTTTCTTCCTGGTGAACAAACCTGCTTTATCTCCCGATGATCACAACCAGTCCACCAAGTTTCTTCCTGGTGAACAAACCTGCTTTATCTCCCGATGATCACAACCAGTCCACCAAGTTTCTTCCTGGTGAACAAACCTGCTTTATCTCCCGATGATCACAACCAGTCCACCAAGTTTCTTCCTGGTGAACAAACCTGCTTTATCTCCCGATGATCACAACCAGTCCACCAAGTTTCTTCCTGGTGAACAAACCTGCTTTATCTCCCGATGATCACAACCAGTCCACCAAGTTTCTTCCTGGTGAACAAACCTGCTTTATCTCCCGATGATCACAACCAGTCCACCAAGTTTCTTCCTGGTGAACAAACCTGCTTTATCTCCCGATGATCACAACCAGTCCACCAAGTTTCTTCCTGGTGAACAAACCTGCTTTATCTCCCGATGATCACAACCAGTCCACCATGTTTCTTCCTGGTGAACAAACCTGCTTTATCTCCCGATGATCACAACCAGTCCACCAAGTTTCTTCCTGGTGAACAAACCTGCTTTATCTCCCGATGATCACAACCAGTCCACCATGTTTCTTCTCTTCTTTTTCTTTTGTTATAGTTATGTTATAGTTGTTATGTTTTGTTATGTTACAATATTATTAACACACCAGAATATACAAAATAACCATTGTGAACAAATAGTGAACTTCCAGCACATTCATGATTTCTCAGGAGATTTTTCATAGTGGTTGTTTTGTATATTGTGATATCACCAGTGTACCAGAATATATAATTACTTTTCCAGTGTTAGTGTGGTAAGTGGACTGTACTAGGTCAAGTGGTGGTGGTTGTGGAGGTAAACAATATACACAGCTTCAAGAATGGATATGATCAGTCCCTGCGGAATAGAAATCAACAAAATAGGTAAAATAAAGTTGGGAAGCTGGTCCAGGAGCTATGAATCAACCACTGAAAAAAAATAATTTTATAAAGTAATTAGATGACAACTTTACCAGATTGTCTGAGTCCTTGTTTGTCTTGACTCAGCAGAATTATATTTTATGTTCCAGTGTTGTTCATGTACCAGTGTTGTTCATGTACCAGTGTTGTTCATGTACCAGTGTTGTTCATGTACCAGTGTTGTTCATGTTGTTGTTCATGTTGGTGTTGTTCATGTTGGTGTTGTTCATGTTGTTGTTGTTCATGTTGGTGTTGTTCATGTTGGTGTTGTTCATGTTGGTGTTGTTCATGTTAGTGTTGTTCATGTTGGTGTTGTTCATGTTGTTCATGTTGGTGTTGTTCATGTTGGTGTTGTTCATGTTGGTGTTGTTCATGTTAGTATTGTTCATGTTGGTGTTGTTCATGTTGGTGTTGTTCATGTTGTTCATGTTCATGTACCAGTGTTGTTCATGTTAATGTTGTTCATATTGGTGTTGTTCATGTTGGTGTTGTTCATGTTGGTGTTGTTCATGTTGGTGTTGTTCATGTTGTTCATGTTGGTGTTGTTCATGTTGGTGTTGTTCATGTTGGTGTTGTTCATGTTGTTGTTCATGTGTTGTTCAGTGTTGTTCATGTCAGTGTTGTTCATGTTGGTGTTGTTCATGTTGTGTTGTTCATGTCAGTGTTGTTCATGTTGGTGTTGTTCATGTTGGTGTTGTTCATGTTGGTGTTGTTCATGTTGTTGTTCATGTTGGTGTTGTTCATGTTGGTGTTGTTCATGTTGGTGTTGTTCATGTTGTTGTTCATGTTGGTGTTGTTCATGTTGGTGTTGTTCATGTTGGTGTTGTTCATATTGGTGTTGTTCATGTTGGTGTTGTTCATGTTGGTGTTGTTCATGTTTGTGTTGTTCATGTGTTGTTCATGTTGGTGTTGTTCATGTTGGTGTTGTTCATGTGTTGTTCATGTTGTTCATGTTGTGTTGTTCATGTTGGTGTTGTTCATGTGGTGTTGTTCATGTTGTGTTGTTCATGTCAGTGTTGTTCATGTTGTGTGTTCATGTATGTGTTGTTCATGTCAGTGTTATTCATGTTGGTGTTGTTCATGTTGTGTTGTTCATGTTGTTCAGTGTTGTTCATGTTGGTGTTGTTCATGTTGGTGTTGTTCATGTTGGTGTTGTTCATGTCAGTGTTGTTCACGTCAGTGTTGTTCATGTTGTTGTTCATGGTGTTGTTCATGTCAGTGTTGTTCACGTCAGTGTTGTTCATGTTGGTGTTGTTCATGTCAGTGCTGTTCATGTACCAGTGTTGTTCATGTACCAGTGTTGTTCATGTTGGTGTTGTTCATGTTGGTGTTGTTCATGTTGGTGTTGTTCATGTCAGTGTTGTTCATGTACAACACTGACTGTTAATGTAAAGATGAATATCAGTATTGTTTTTTGGTTGTGTTCATTCATCATAGTGTTGTTCTTGTATGTGTTCATTCATCATAGTGAATGAATGTTGTTCTTGTATGTGAATGTTGTTCATGTGTTCATCATATAGTTGTTCATGAATGTTGTTCTTGTATGTGTTCATTCATCATAGTGTGTTCAACATGAACATTCATCATAGTGAACATGAATGTTGTTCTTGTATGTGTTCATTCATCATAGTGAACATGAATGTTGTTCTTGTATGTGTTCATTCATCATAGTGAACATGAATGTTGTTCTTGTATGTGTTCATTCATCATAGTGAACATGAATGTTGTTCTTGTATGTGTTCATTCATCATAGTGAACATGAATGTTGTTCTTGTATGTGTTCATTCATCATAGTGAACATGAATGTTGTTCTTGTATGTGTTCATTCATCATAGTGAACATGAATGTTGTTCTTGTATGTGTTCATTCATCATAGTGAACATGAATGTTGTTCTTGGTGATGATAGCCATGATTATAGGATATTCATATGTATAGAGATGCTCAAATATTCATAAATACATGTATAGATTTAAAAACTATACATTAATACATACATAAATAACCCGCACATACGAGACTGACTCGTAGGAATACTTTTCAGTAAGTTTTGGACCATTAACTAGTAACAAGGAAACTTAACAGTTTAATAATGACGATGATAATATAATCAGCAGGAACTACGTCCTGACACCAATCTTTCCAGGTGGTGACCCGTCACTGTCTCCTGAAGGTGTGTCCATGTTTGTACACGTGACTTACATGTGTGTGTGTGTGTGTGTGTGTGTGTGTGTGTGTGTGTGTGTGTGTGTGTGTGTGTGTGTGTGTGTGTGTGTGTGTGTGTGTGTGTGTGCGTGTGTGTGTGTGTGTGTGTGTGTGTGTGTGTGTGTGTGTGTGTGTGTGTGTGTGTGTGTGTGTGTGTGTGTGTGTGAGTGTGTGAGTGTGTGTGTGTGTGTGTGCGTGTTTGTGTGTGTGTGTGTGTGTGTGTCCAGTGTGTGTAGAGGAAGAAGTGTGAGGTGTAGGTGCGTGTGTATTTGTTTATATACTAGTAATACCGAAAGGAGAGGATAATATGCATTGTTGAATAAATATACGTGTATGTTAGATACCGATGATTGTGTTTGTGTGTGTGTTGCTTTATTCGTGCTTCTGTATGTATGATGTGTGTGTAAGATTTGTATGTGGAAATCCAGAAATTAGTGAATAGAAGAGTGTGTGCTTGAGAACCACAGTGTACCATGCCAAAAAAGATCAACAACAAGAAAAAAACGATAACTATTAACAATTAATTACAGTTATCGTGCAGGGAACACAAAGGTTCACACAACGACACTAATTTACTCACATGAAAACGCTAACAAATACACTTATTCGAATAAATAATTGAATAATGTAATAATTGACATAGGAACAATATTAAATATAAATATATGTTCCAGATTTTCACTAGTAACCAGTTCTTGGTGGACGAACTGTGATAGAGATCTCTCTTGTCTCAGGTAGTCGACGTTCGGGTCTGTTCAGGAGGATGTTATTACAGAGCGCAGATTATCTGTGTGTCCTCCTCTGTAATAACACCTTCCTCTGTATACTGATATTAATACACTTGTGTAGTAATATCGTATATGGACAGTGCTTCAAGGCTGGCTAAAACTGCTGACCTCAGGGAAGTGGTGAAGGGTGTATGGATGAACACTTGGAACTACGGACCTGGGGTGGGACTGCTGACCTCTGAGAGGTGATGAAGGGTGTGAACCTGGAACCACGGATCTGAGGTGGGACTTGCTGACATCGGGGAAGTGGTGAAGGGTGTATGGATGAACACTTGGAACCACGGACTTGGGTTGGGACTGCTGATCTTGGGGGTGGGACTGGGTTAGGCATTAAAAATACGAAAAGAGTTTCCAGGGCTTCAGAGGAAGGGAAGACATCCGGGGGCCCACGGATAGATTCCTGGACACATGAACCTGGGGAAGGTAGGATAGTGTAGGACAGGAAGTGGGGAAGGGAGAATATCTGAGGGGACACAGATGGACTCCTGGACACATGAACCTGGGGAAGGTAGGATAGAATAGGACAGGAAGTGGGGAAGGGAGAATATCTGAGGGGACACAGATGGACTCCTGGACACATGAACCTGGGGAAGGTAGGATAGAATAGGACAGGAAGTGGGGAAGGGAGAATATCTGAGGGGACACAGATGGACTCCTGGACACATGAACCTGGGGAAGGTAGGATAGTATAGGACAGGAAGTGGGGAAGGGAGAATATCTGAGGGGACACAGATGGACTCCTGGACACATGAACCTGGGGAAGGTAGGATAGAATAGGACAGGAAGTGGGGAAGGGAGAATATCTGAGGGGACACAGATGGACTCCTGGACACATGAACCTGGACTCCTGGAAGGTAGGATAGTATAGGACAGGAAGTGGGGAAGGGAGAATATCTGAGGGGACACAGATGGACTCCTGGACACATGAACCTGGGGAACATGAACCTGTAGGATAGTATAGGACAGGAAGTGGGGAAGGGAGAATATCTGAGGGGACACAGATGGACTCCTGGACACATGAACCTGGGGAAGGTAGGATAGTATAGGACAGGAAGTGGGGAAGGCAGAATATCTGAGAGGACACAGATGGGGAAGGATTAGATGCAATAGCCGAGACTCTTGAGTGTAGGATAGGAAGTGAGGAAGGGACACATGAGCCTGGGGAAGGTAGGATAGTATAAAACAGGAAGTGTGGAAGGGACACAGATGGACTCCTGGACACATGAACCTGGGAAAGGTAGGATAGTATAGGACAGGAAGTGGTGAAGGGAGAATATCTGAGGGGACACAGATGGACTCCTGGACACATGAACCTGGGGAAGGTAGGATAGTATAGGACAGGAAATTGGGAAGGGAGAATATCTGAGGGGACACAGATGGACTCCTGGATACATGAACCTGGGGAAGGTAGGATAGAATAAGACAGGAAGTGCGGAAGGGAGAATATCTGAGGGGACACAG
>NW_027197077.1:20000-69519 GCF_038502225.1 Cherax quadricarinatus | reverse complement strand
CTATGCCGATGACCTGGCACTTGTCGTACCTAGGAAGCGCCGGCTTTTGCAGCGTGCCCAGGAGGACCTCGATCTGCTGGCTTCCACCTGCCGTCACTTGGGACTCAAGATATCTGCAGCAAAATCCAAAGCCATGATCCTTCGCACCACGGTGCCCAGTCAGAGGCTGCGGGTCCTGGGCATCGACCTGGAGTGGGTTCACAGTTATAGGTACCTTGGCATCTACATTGACAGGCACCTCACCTTCCAGAAACATGTGCGCCACATTAAAGAGAGGGCTCTGCAGAGGGTCAGGGCATTGAGTGCCATGGCCAACCCTAGGGTTGGGGCCAGCCTCGAGGTCATGAGGTTGTTCTACATCCAGGCAATACGTTCCCTCGTTGACTATGGGGCACTTGCTCTGGTTCACGCCAGACCCACAAACATCAAATCCCTCTGTGTCATCCAGAACACAGCTGTACGGGCCATGCTGGGGGCTCCTAGGTGGGCCAATGCAGTGGCTCTGAACCTTGAGGTGCAGCTACAGCCTCTTGAAGACAGGATCCAACTGGTAGCTGCCAGGAGGATTGCAAAGTATCTCCGACTCCCAGGGGCTGACAAACTAATGAGAGATTTACGGGTCCGCCAGGGACAGGTCATTCCACTGCATCCCGGCCGCCGATGGATGTGGTCGGTAGCAGATGCCACACAGAAGCTCTTGCCCATGACATTGCTCCAGGCGGGGGGCTGCGACAGACTGGCAGCGAACTACACGGTGCCACCCCCTTGGGCACCAGAGCTGTTTGCGGTGAGCTGGACAACCCTACCAGACAGCAAGAGGCATTGCACCCGGGACATTCTGCACCACCTTGCCTCGGCTAGCATTGTGGGTGCGGAAGGCCCAGGGTGTGTGCCATATTACACTGATGGCTCCAGAGACCCAGTGGCGGGCCGCACAGCTGCTGGGATGTTCCACAGGAATCTGACAGCAGGTTGGCGCCTCCCAGACCATTGCACCATCCTCCAGGCCGAACTCTTTGCCATCCAACAAGCTCTGCGGCATGCTCTTGCAGGCCATCAGCATCCCCCCATCATCCACGTTGATTCCAAGGCAGCAATCCAAGCGCTTATGCACAGAGAGCCAAAGGACAACATACACTTAATCACATCCATCCGGGGTGACCTGCAGACTCTCATGGCCCAGGGTCGCAGGGCTACCATCAACTGGATCCCGAGCCATGTGGGTATCCCTGGCAATGATGCTGCAGATGAGGCTGCTAGGACTGCAACCCTCGAGGCACAGCCACATGCTGCAATCTCCATCAGCCTCAGCCAGATTGCGCTGTTGGCTGCTGGTGCGGCGAGGCGCCCATTCCCTGACCCTGGGGAGTCACGGAGCCTCTGTTGGTATGTCAGGGCGACCCACAGGGTGCCCCCTCCAAGTCTTCGGACACAGTCCAGGGAACTGAGGGTGCATATCCACCGCCTACGCTTAGGGTATCTCACCACTGCGCGGATTGTTGAACGGGCACGAGAGGAGCTCTGTGCCCATTGTGACCGAATGGTTCCACAGCCCTTGGTGCACTACCTGTTAGACTGCCCGGCTACGATGCCCCTTCGCCGTAGACACTTCCCAATGACCCCAGTAGGGCAGACCCGAGAGAATGAGGCAGCACATCTTGTGTACTTAGCTGTCAGGGACTTGGAAACCTTACTTCCAGTCCTTGCATGTCATCCGCCCCCCCGCTGAAGTTGCTGCGAGGGCCTGCTTTGGGCCTCCATTGCACTGCACACCAGCCACTGTTAGTGCACACTAACGTTTGGTACGTCATCTGGCCATAGGGCCGGTGAGGTACCCCCCCCCGCTTCCTGCTGAAGACCTGCCACACAGGTGCAAGTAAAGATAAATGTCACTTCCCTACCCGGGGAGCCAATGCCGGGTCACCAAAATGGAAGAGACCCGGGCCGGGATTACCGGCGAATCAAATAGAATAGAATAGAATAGAATGTGAAAGAATAGAGAAATTCCAAGTGCTTTCGTGACTACTCACATTATCAAGGAACTATGTTTATATATATATATATATATATATATATATATATATATATATATATATATATATATTTATGATATTCCTTTTTCATCGACACCATGCCTAACCCTTCTAGGGTAGGGTAGGTGCCTGAGCCCGAGCTTACAGCTCAAAACACTGTCATTCCCCTTAGCTCCCCTGGGGCAGGGATGGCAAACCAGAGGGGACAGTTGGTCCCAAAGATGAGGAGGTACTTGTGCCTCCTCCCATGGGAGACTTAGGTCTCAGACACTCCCTAAAGAGGGAGCCAAGGCCGGGCCACCACTTGGAAAAGGCCCGGGCCGGGAAAATTACCGGCGAATCTTTAATAATAATAAATAATAATATTCCTTTTATTCTCTGTCCATTATCCTCGTAATCAGTATCAAAACCAGCCAACTTTTTCCTCATCGTCTGTTCTCTGGTTGGCGGATCTCTGCAAGTTGCACAAGTCCGCGAACTTCGGCTGTATATCCAGGCACGTAGAATCTGGAAAGTTGCAAGTTTGCAATGCCCTGCAAGACATGAGCCGCAACACAGTATCTGGTGCTGGAGATCCCTGCATCAGTTCTGCAGTAAGACTGTCGTCACTACCTGTGGTCCAGTCACATCACTGAGTCTGACACAGCCTCTTAACCAGGACCGGATCTACTGTGAAATTAACGAAGCTTAAGAGGCACATAACTTCCCCCGTCTTCTAATAACACGTTTATTTTTCCACTATTATCTACCTTGTCCATAATTATTATCGCATTTGCTTTGTCTGTTTCGTAAGGTGAAGTCTAGGATATATCTTTAATCCGTGGTATAACTTAGCAGTTGTGTTGCAGAGGTCTGAGCTCTGCAACATAATTGTCTTCAAAGATCTGTTAAGTCATTCATTGAATTAAAGAAAGATCCTAGACAGACAAAACAAATGCGATAGTAATTATGGACAAGGTAGATTATAGTGGAAAAATGAACATGGTATTAGAAGACGGGGAACTTAGGTGCGTCTTAAGCTTGAGGGCCCATAATCCCGGAGGGGCCCCAGAAGCCACTTTAGTCCACATTGCTTAAAAATTTTGCATCTACTGCATGAGAAGGGGATATGAAGGGGCCGCTATAATAGTTGAAGCTTCAGAGACCCAAAAACTGTAGATCCACTACTACTGTTGACTCACCAGGCATCAAATGCATGTGAAAAGTCCTTCCCTGGTGAATAATAAGTGAAACCCAGCCTCTTCTACAGGCTTTGCATTTAACAAAATTATAAAGGAGCTCATTAACCTCATGGGCAGAGCGAGAGCGTGCGCAGGTATTACCGTATCTATTTATAATAAGTATAAGGATACATCCCATGATCGACCGAGATTCTTTAAAGTCTCTTCTAGTTGTATATTTCCCTTCTCCTATTCACCTGATATGGATTTTGAGTTTCTCTTCACCTCTTCACCTGTTCTATCTTCCTCACTCACATCATTACCCAGGAAAAAATTCCTCTGTCATGGTGTGAAAGTGGTCCGTGACCGACTGAAACACCAACTAAAATTTCCTCTACACGTTAATATTTGACACTGCTTCCACCAATTTGTGCTAGTTGTGCTACGAAGTGCTAGTTCTGAAACAAAGTGTTGCTTACTTCTAACTACAAACCTAGCTTTATGTTACTACTAACTATGAGAGGGGGTTATGTTTCTTATAGCTATAAAAGGCAAATATTTAGTTACTCACTGCTCGTTACCAAACCTAGTTTGGTAAATTACGTAGATACCTGGAGGGGGTTTCAGGGGTCAACGCCCCCACTGCCCGGTCTGAGACCAGGCCTCGTGGTGGATCAGGGCTTGATAAACCAGGCTGCTACTGCTGGCAGCATGTAAACCGACGTACGAACTATAGCCTGGCTGGTCAGGTACTGACTTTAGGTGCTTGTTCAGCGCCTTCTTGAAGACAGCCAGGAGTCTATTGGTAATCCCCCTTATGTGTGCTGGGAGGCAGTTGAACAGTCTTGGGCCCCTGACACTTATTGTGTTGTCTCTCAGTGTACTCGTGGCGCCCTTGTTTTTCATTGGCGGAATGTTTCATCTCCTGCCGAATCTTTTGATTTCGTAAGTTTGGTGTTAATCCCTCTAGGATTTTCCAAATGTATATCATGTATTTTTCTCGCCAGCGTTCCAGGGAATACAGATCAAGGGACTTTAACCGTTCCCAGTAATTTAGGTGTTTTATCATACTTATGTGTACAGTGAAAGTTCTTTGTACACTCTCCAGGTCAGCAATTTCTCCTGCCTTGAAGGGGGCAGATAGTGTACAGCAGTAGTCCAGCCTAGAGAGAACATGCGATTTAAAGGTTCTCATTATCCACCCTATCATTTTTCTATTAGTTGGGATAGATACATTGTTGTGGTCCAACTACACAAAAGAGCTTCTCGCTCTTTTGTGTGGTTGGAAGTGGTTTTATACTCTGATACAGTTTAAATTTCCTGAAATTTTCCATATCAGAGTAATTGAAATATCTCTCCATTGAACTTCATGTTGTTTTCTGGGGCCCATGTAAAGATTTGGTTGTTGTCCGCTTGGAGTCTTGCAGTGTCTTTGACGGAGGACACTGTCATGCAGATTCGGGCATCATTTGCAAAGGAAGACACGGTGCTGTGGCTTTCTCTCTGTCTGTGTATGATGAGGAACAGGATGTGAGCGAGTACTGTGCCTTGTGGAACAGAGCTTTTCACTGTAGCCGCCTTAGACTTTACTCTGTTCACGATTACTCTTCGTGATCTATTAGGAAGCTAAGGATCCATCTACCAACGTTTCCTGTTATTCCTTTATCACGCATTTTGTTTGCTATTATGCCACGGTCGCACTTGTCGAAGGCTTTCGCAAAGGCTTTGAATACTACATCTGCATTTTGTTTATCTTCTAGTGCATCCAGGTCTTTGTCATAGTGGTCCAGTAGCTGGGACAGGCAGGAGAAACCCGTGTTGCCCTGGTCTGTGTAACTGATGGGTATCTAGATGGATGGCGATCTTGTTTCTTAGAACCCTTCCAAAGATTTTTGTGATGTGGGATGTTAGTGCTATCAGGCTGTGGTTTTTTGCAATTGCTTTACTACCACCTTTGTAGAGTGGGGCTATGTCTGTTGTTTTTAGTGAGTGGGAGGACCCTTTTGTCCATGTTCCCTCTCCATAGAATGCTAAAGGCACGTGACAGGGGCTTCTTGCAGTTCTTGATGAACATGGAGTTCCACGAATCTGGGCCTGGGGCAGAGTGCATGGGCATGTCACTTATTGCCTTTTCGAAGTCTTGTGGTTTTAAGATGATATCAATGATTTTTGAATTGACCGAATTTTGAGTCTTGGTGATAAAAAAATCATTAAGATTGTCGACCCTTATTCTGGTAAACGGCTCGCTAAACACTGAGCCGTACTGGGATTTTAGCATCTCTTTCATTTCGTTGCTGTTATCTGTGTAGGCCACATCTCGTCTAAGCAGGGGTCCAATGCTTGTTGTTGTTTTTTCCGTAGATTTGCCATAAGAAAAGAAGTATTTTGGGTTTCTTTTAATTTCATTTATGGCTTTAAGTTCTTTCTGAGATTCTTGCCTTCTGTAAGATTACTTAAGCGTAAGTTCGATGTTTGCAATTTCTCTGTTTAGTGCCTCCCTACGTATTTCAGATAAATTGGCCCCTTCATTTATTCCTGTTTTCCATTTATATACCTCGATCATATTCCCCATAATTCTACACCTTTCGAGAGAGTGCAGATTCAGGGCCTCAGTCTATCCTTTTAGGGAAGATTTCTGATACATAATCTAAATGAGGCCTAACCAGGGATGTATAGAGTTGAAGAACAACCTGAGGACTTCTATTATTTATACTTCCAGATATGAAGCCAAAGATTCTGTTAGCTTTATTGCGGACACTTATGCACTGTTGTCTTGGTGGCATGGTTATTTTCCTGTCAAACATTTAGAACTTTGCACTTGTCTATATTAAACTGCATCTGCCACTTCTCCAACCATTGCATCAGTTTATTCAAATCATCCTGGAGTGCTCTAGTGTCCTCATTAGAATGAATTGGACGGCCTATTTTGGTGTCATCAGCAAATTTGCTTATGTCGCTATTTATTCCCTCATCTATGTCGTTTATGTATATTGTGAACAACAAGGGGCCCAACACTGACCCCTGAGGAACACCGCTTGTGACGTGCCGCCATTCTGATTTCTCCCCATTTATGCAAACTCTCTGCTGCCTATTTGTCAACCATGCCTTTACCCAGGAAAAAATTTCTCCTATTCCGTGTGCCTCAAGTTTCCTCAATAGCCTCTGATGTGGAACTCTATCGAAAGCCTTATTGAAGTCCATATACACAATATATTAATTACCATGATCTACCTCCTCAAACACCTTAGTGAAAAAAAGTTAGTAAATTCGTAAGACAGAAACGCCGCTTTGTAAAACCGTGTTGAGATTCATTAAACAATTTATGTCTATCAAGATGGCTACGAATTGCTTCGGCTATTATTAATTCCATAAATTTTCTTAATATGGATGCAAGGCTTATTGGTCTATAGTTAGAAGATAAGGACCTGTCACCTGCCTTGTAAATAGATATTACAATTGCCATTTTTACTTATCAGGCACTATGCCAGTTTGTAGTGATACATTGAAAAGATTAGCCAAAGGTTTGTTAAGTTCCTCTTTACGTTCCTTTAACACCCTTGCAAACAGTTCATCAGGTTCATCAGGACCTGGGGATTTGTTAGGTTTTAATTTCTCTATTTGTCTGAGAGCCATATCACTAGTTACCGCAATCGTGCATAGTTTATTATCGTCCTGTTCTACATAATTTATTATTTCTGGAATTTCGCTAGCATTTTCCTGGGTAAAAACTGAGAGGAAGTAGTATTGAGAATTTCACACATATCCTTATCACTGTCAGTGATGTGACCTGAGTTACTCTTAAGTGATCCTATCTTGTCCCTAATCTTACTTCTGTATACCTGAAAGAACCCTTTTGGGTTAGTCTTCGAATCCCTTGCGACCTTAGCCTCATAATCCCTTTTTGCTTTTCTTATTCCTTTTATTTATTTCTCTCTTTAATTGAATATATTGATTTCTTAACTGCCCATCCCCTCTTTTGATACGCCTATATATGCCTCTCTTTTGACCAATGAGATGTTTTAATCTATTGTTCATCCATTTGGGATTATTTTTGTTAGATCTAATTTCCCTACTCGGAACAAAAGTTGTCTGGGCAGCTAGAACTATGCTCTGAAAAACGTCATATTGGCAACCAAGATCACCTACCTGACCCATAGTCAGGACATCCCAATTTAGCCCACCCAGGTAATTTTTCAGTCCCATGAAATCAGCCAATCGTAAGTCTGTGACAGAGACTTGATTGCAGTTTACTGGGTAGTTCTATAATATATTGAAACTAAGTGATTTGTGATCACTTTCCCCAAGCTCATCCTTAACCTCAAGATTATTAATTAGTGAATCTTTGTTGGCAAGAACTAAGTCACGCAGATTGTTTCCTCTAGTTGGTTCTGTCGCATACTGTTTTAAAAAGCAATCCTGAACTGTATCAAGAAAGTCACTAGACTCAAGATTTCTTGTCAAATTGTTCGAGTCAATTTGTCTAAAGTTAAAATCCCCCAACATTTTCATATCTAGACGCCTTATGAATTTCGTCCCCTAGCAGCTTACTGCACTCCCTATCAAGGTTTGGGGGCCTATATATCACACCCAAAATTAATTTTTCACGACCCTCGAGAAACTGTAGCCAAACAGATTCTGTGTCCGATGTTTCTATTCTTATAGCTGTTCTAACACAACAATTTAAGTTATCTCTGACATACATCGCCACTCCACCACCCTTCCTGTTGACCCTATCAGTGTGGAATAGTTTATAACCCTGTATGTTGCATTCAGGAGGCATTCCTCTATCCTTCAAGTTGAACCAGGTCTCAGTTATAGCAATAATATCTATATATCTTAGCTTATTTATCTTATTTCTTAGACTCCTACTATTTGTACAGTCAACCTTAAGGGAGCTAGTCACTCACCGCCCTCTACTATCTCTCTTTGTTAGTTGTTCAATTGCTTTGTCTTTATTAGGAACTTTATTTTGAATATTGTCTTTTTAACATATCCCTGAAGTATCCTGGTTTTATCTGCTGTTTTCAACCCTAGTACTGCAGCCTGATTGTTTCCGACAGACACCCATACCTCTATAATCTATCAGTTTAAAGTCCTAGACAAGTCATCAGTGACCCCCTCAATCGAATTGGCTAATGCAACCACTCCAGCCCCAGAGAGATGTACCCCATCCCTTGCTACATATCATGTTTGCCATAGAATTTGTCCATTATCAATGAATGGGATTGCAAGTTCCTTGCAGTACCTGTCCAGCCAGCAATTTATACCAATTACCCTAGACATCCATTCATTGCCCACTCCCCTTCTAGGCAAGATGCTACATTTGATAGGGATCCCTTCTTTAGACCTGACTACTTCTATGGCTGACCTGTACTTATCCAGTAGCTCCTGTCTCCTGCCCTTCCCAATGTCTTTTCCACCAGCACTAAGACAGATAATGGGCTTGTTCCCATTTCCTGCCATAATATTATCCAACCTGCTGACTATGTCACCAACACCAGCTCCTGAGAGGCACAACCTCTGTCTGACTTTTCTATCTCTGTTACAAAATGCACGGTCTATATATCTTACCAGAGAGTCTCCTATAATCAGAATATTCTTACCTCGATTAGCAGGGGAGTCAGAGGTACCACTGGAGTCAGGGCCGGATTACCACATAGGCAAACTAGGCATTTGCCTAGGGCCCCCGCGCATTTGGGGGCCCTGCAGTCCAAGGGGTTCAGGGGCTCATCCAAGACTGCGCATATGGTGCAAGTGCAAAGGGGTCCCTACCTAAAAAGTTCAAGTGTTTGGAGAGTAAAATTGATTTTTAAAAATTAATCAAAACAAAAATAAATAATGAAATAAAATAAAATAAAAATAAATAAACCTAACCATAGATGGCAACACTCAACACGCCTTTGTTTACATCAGAACAGCTGTGTTTTCCCGCTAATGGGTGAGTATGGGAGATTCCTCTCCAATTTTCTGTAGTAATTACACGTTATCTAGACTTGTACTGTGACAAATTAACTGAAGTGTTGTTGATAGACATTGATGTGTATGGATAAATGTTTGTTTTCGCCTCTAAATGTTAAGGGAGGTACCTGATAGGGTTACTTGACCAGTAAAGACGCATGGACCAGTAAAGACGCATTTTTGGTAAAAATACTATAAAGAAAAACCTAAAAACGCAAACTGACTTCCGTTTGTAGGTTTTAAAAGCACTTTGTCCTGTCTTTAAGTCTTTATCATTTCAATAACAGATCTCAATTGATTGATGTTCTACATCACTTCCGTCGCAAATGCTTAGTTTTCAAGTTGCGACGGAAGTGATGTAGAACATCAATTAATTTACTACATATTTCCCCAGAAACACATAAGCCACATCAGAAAATCGTTGGTTGGGTGAAACTGAAAATTGTCCCTGCATTCTTTAATTCTCATGTCCTTATCTATGGTGGTAGGCCATATATCATGCAAAACATAATGATTAGTTTAGTTATGAAAATGGTAATATAAATACCATTGTGCATTGTTCTTGGACTCAGTATGATTTCTGTTTAAGTAAATTGGAGATCAAGGAGGATGAATTAGTAAAATATTCGTAGCCCAAATCACTAACCTAATCTATGGTAAAAGTTCTGTATATGACTCCTTTCTGGTAACGTTTTGAATTTTTAGATGCGCAGCCAGAGGAAAGGGGGCTACAAGGGCCATATCCCCCCAATTGACAGAAAAAAAAATTAATAATAATTAAAAAATTAATAATAATTGATAATGAAAAATTTGTATTTGCATGATTACAGACAGTGATACATCCTCATTATGGCATCTCGTGAACGTGATGTTGGACGTTCTTATGCGAGTGGGTCACAGAAAAGAAAGAAGAAAATTCAAGAAGAAGAACAGAAAAAGAAAGATGTAGGAAGCTGCAGAAAGATCACAGACATGCTCACGAAAACAGTTTCTGATGTTACCAGTACAGTTGAATCTGCAGATACGTCAGATCATACAGGAAGCCCTCCCTCCATTATTTCTCAGCCAGCATCTACTTCTTTTGTGTCTCCTCTCAATGTCTCAACGGACATTTCATCCACAGGATTTGTCTTAAAAGATCCTGCCTCATGGCCAAATGTAATCCCAGATTCTCTACGTAATGCTTTCATTGCAGAAAACTTCAGTCAAACTCTGAACATTGACTTTAGGAAATCAGCAAGGATTTATGATGATGGAAGTCGTCGTTGTTTAAAGTCATCTATGTTTTATAGGAAGCTTGCAAATTCAGAAACTGTGAAAAGATCATGGATGGTATACTCTGAAAGCTCAGGAAAAGTGTACTGTTCAGCATGCAAGCTATTTTCTACCAAAGAAAATACCTTCACACAGGGGTTCAATGACTGGAAAAATTCCAAGCGTTTCGAGGAACATGAAAACAGCACCACTCACAGGAGCTGCATTTTAGCCAGTGTATTTCGTGCACAGAAAAAAGGCTTATTGGATTCTCATTTGGAAAATCAAACTGAAAAAGAGCGCACTTATTGGAGAAAAGTTCTAGAAAGAGTTGTTGCTGTTGTAAAATTCTTAGCTCTAAGAGGACTTGCTTTCCGTGGAGAAAATGAGGTTTTTGGTTCGGAAAACAATGGCAATTTCCTAGGGATCATAGAACTGTTAGCACAATTCGATCCATTCTTAGCAAATCATGTGTCACGCCTTGGGAATGCAGGAAGAGGCACTGTATCTTACATGTCATCTACTATATGCAATGAATTTATTGAACTGATGACTAAGAAGGTCCTCAATAACATCATAGCAGCTGTGAAAACTGCAAAATACTTTGCAATAAGTGTAGATTCAACACCAGATATTTCACATACAGATCAATTGACATTCATTGTTCGCTTTGTCGACTCCAGTGGTAAGCCTGTAGAGCGCTTTATAAAATTCATTCCTCTTTCAGGCCATGATGGAGAAACAATGATGAATGTAGTACTGGATACTCTGCTTGAACATGATCTCTCTATTATGGATTGCCGTGGCCAGAGCTACGACAATGCAAGTAACATGTCGGGTAAATATAATGGATTGCAAGCCCGTATCAAGCAAATCAACCCACTTGCTGAATATGTGCCCTGCTCAGCACATTCTCTTAATCTTGTTGGGTCATGTGCTGCGGAGTGTTGTGTCGCTGCAGTTTCATTTTTTGGACTTTTACAAGCACTCTTTAATTTTTTCTCTGCTTCAACGCATCGGTGGAGTATACTCAAGTCAACCATTCATGGAGATGTCATCAAATCATTATCAACAACAAGGTGGTCAGCGCAGCATGATGCAACACATGCTTTGAAAGACAGCTTTGCTGAAATACGTTCTGCTTTGATCCAAATAGCAGAGGATGAAGACCAGACAGCAACTACAAGAAGCGAAGCAGCCAGCTTAGCATCAAAATTGGAAGATTTTGAATTGGCCTTACTCTGTGTGCTTTGGGACTGTATACTGGAACGGTTAAATGCCACGAACAAGACACTTCAGAAAATTGAAATTGAAATGGCTACTTGTGCTAACCTCTATGCAGGCTTAGTGGAATTTGTAAGCTCACTTCGCAATGATGAAGCTTTTGAAATGTTTGAAGAGAAAGCTAAACTGCTGGTGAAAGACTACAGTTACCGGGCTGATCATCAGCGGTCAAGGAAGAGGAAACGCAATTTTGAAGAGCCAGACAATGAAATTGTGTTGCTACCAAGGCAGAAATGTAAGACAGCTACATACTTCGTCATTCTGGATTCACTGATTACAGAATTGGTGAAAAGAAAAGAAATCTACCAGAATCTCAATGACAAGTTTGGATTTCTGTTCAAAATTACTACTATGCCAGATGCAGAATTGAGAGAAGCTGCATTAAAGTTGCAACAACACCTTTCAGCAGATGTTCAGGACACATTTGTTGAAGAAATAGTTCATTTTTCTGGGTATATGAATCAGATTAAAGCTCCACCTGAAAAATGTGCGCCCTCAGCTGCTTTGAAACATTTAAGAAATGCAGGTATCTCAGAAACCTTCCCTAATGTTGACATAGTGTATCGCCTTTACCTAACACTTCCAGCTACTAACTGTGAAGGAGAACGTTCATTTTCTGTTTTGAAAAGAGTGAAAAACCAGCTCCGTTCAACAATGAGCCAAGACAAATTGTGTAACCTAGCCTTGTTGACCATTGAGTCTGATCTAACAAGAAATATTGATTTTCAGAATATAATTGATGATTTTGCCAATATGAAATCCAGAAAAAAGTTTATTTAAGAAGTGCCTGTGAATATAAACAATTCTTTACTTTCTTGAGTTTATATGATTTGATAGTCTTATGCATGATGCAATGATAACAATAATGGTCAGTGATTTATAAAGGGAATAATAGTGCTGTAGTGGTTATGCTGAATATAATAGGTACATGATGTCACTACTTTAATAGCCTAATCTAGTAATACTATGCTGTCTTGAGTTTATTCTCTTTAAAATGCATGATTTAACAAGATAGTTATAATGGCTGTTGGTAAATGGTTTTGGTTGTCTTGATGTACTTTCCCTATTAAATTTAATCTAAATAGCCAGAATGTATTTAATTAGACCTTAAACAGGCTCACACCGACCCCCCCCCCCCCACCCCCAAGCTGGAAGGGGTCGCTTCGCTTACCCGTAACTCAAAGGGGCCCCGCCAATCTGAATAGCCTAGGGCCCGGAGACTTCTTAATCCGGCCCTGATCACTACAACAATCCCTGGTGCTCTATATGGCTCCACACTAACCCCCCAGACAACTAGGACAGGATGACCTTTCGTGACCACTGATCTCAGCCTACTGTGACCACTGACCTTAGCCTACTGTGACCACTGACCTCAGCCTACTGTGACCACTGACCTCAGGCTGTGACCACTGACCTCAGCCTACTGTGACCACTGACCTCAGCCTACTAATGGTAAACAGTAGTAGAACTAGTGATAAACAGAAGTAGAATTAGTAGTAAACAGAAGTAGATCTCCAACATTCAGCTTCATAATTCTTGTCTCAGACATGTGATAACACTTGACTGTGTCAGTGTGGCTCACAAGGTCCAGTACTGTCTGTCTTCCACAAGGACTGTCATGTTGTCATGGAAATAAGTCACTCTGACTTTTTTGGATTATCCCAGGTTCTCTACACATATGTTGCTATGTATGATAATCTATGTAACTATATTTGTGTATACCTGAATAAACTTACTTACTTACTACTTAGTTGCTGAAGGCAACAATCTCAGCTGACAGCGACTGACAGACGCAACATCGTGACAGCATGATTGATTACCAGTGATGAGAAAGCTCTAGACTCTAGTCTAATGAGGTAGACAAGACCTGTAGTTAGAATAATTGTACTGAAATTTCTTTGATGTAATCAAAAACACATTAAATTAACAATAGTCTAACAAGGGACTAAAATTGCTCTCAGACTCAGTGAGACATAGTGAGACATAGTGAGACATAGTGAGACATAGTGAGACAGCGGAACACAGCGAGATGCAGCGGGACACAGCGGGATGCAGCGGGACACAGCGGGATGCAGCGGGACACAGCGGGATACAGCGGGACACAGCGGGATACTGCGGGACACAGCGGGATACAGCGAGATGCAACGGGACACAGCGAGATACAGCGGGACACAGCGAGATACAGCGGGACACAGCGGGATACTGCGGGACACAGCGGGATACAGCGAGATGCAACGGGACACAGCGAGATACAGCGGGACACAGCGAGATACAGCGGGACACAGCGGGATACTGCGGGACACAGCGGGATACAGCGAGATGCAACGGGACACAGCGAGATACAGCGGGACACAGCGAGATACAGCGGGACACAGCGGGATGCAGCGGGACACAGCGGGATACAGCGGGACACAGCGGGATACTGCGGGACACAGCGAGATACAGCGGGACACAGCGGGATACAGCGGGACACAGCGGGATACAGCGGGACACAGCGAGACATAGTAAAACACAGTGAGACACAGAAAGACATAGTAAGACACAGTAAGACACAGAAAGACATAGTAAGACACAGTGAGACACAGAAAGACATAGTAAGACACAGTGAGACACAGAAAGACATAGTAAGAAACAGTGAGACACAGAAAGACATAGTAAGACACAGTGAGACACAGAAAGACATAGTAAGACACAGTGAGACACAGAAAGACATAGTAAGAAACAGTGAGACACAGAAAGGCATATTAAGACACAGTGAGGCACAGAAAGGCATAGTAAGACACAGTGAGACGCAGGAAGACATAGTAAGACACAGTGAGACACAGAAAGACATAGTAACACAGAATGAGACAGAATAAAGCACAGTGAGACACAGAAAGACTTAGTAAGACACAGTGAGACAAATTAAGACACAGTGAGACAGAGTAAGACACAGTGAGACAGAGTAAGACACAGTGAGACAGAGTAAGACACAGTGAGACAGAGTAAGACACAGTGAGACACAGAAACACATAGCAAGACACAGTGAGACAGAGTAAGACACAGTGAGACAGAGTAAGACACAGTGAGACAGAGTAAGACACAGTGAGACAGAGTAAGACACAGTGAGACAGAGTAAGACACAGTGAGACAGAGTAAGACACAGTGAGACAGAGTAAGACACAGTGAGACAGAGTAAGACACAGTGAGACAGAGTAAGACACAGTGAGACAGAGTAAGACACAGTGAGACAGAGTAAGACACAGTGAGACAGAGTAAGACACAGTGAGACACAGAAACACATAGCAAGACACAGTGAGACAGAGTAAGACACAGTGAGACAGAGTAAGACACAGTGAGACAGAGTAAGAACAGTGAGACAGAGTAAGAACAGTGAGACAGAGTAAGACACACTGAGACAGAGTAAGAACAGTGAGACAGAGTAAGACACACTGAGACAGAGTAAGACACACTGAGACAGAGTAAGAACAGTGAGACAGAGTAAGACACAGTGAGACAGAGTAAGAACAGTGAGACAGAGTAAGAACAGTGAGACAGAGTAAGACACAGTGAGACAGAGTAAGACACAGTGAGACAGAGTAAGACACACTGAGACAGAGTAAGACACACTGAGACAGAGTAAGACACACTGAGACAGAGTAAGACACACTGAGACAGAGTAAGAACAGTGAGACAGAGTAAGACACACTGAGACAGAGTAAGAACAGTGAGACAGAGTAAGACACAGTGAGACAGAGTAAGAACAGTGAGACAGAGTAAGACACAGTGAGACAGAGTAAGAACAGTGAGACAGAGTAAGAACAATGAGACAGAGTAAGACACAGTGAGACAGAGTAAGAACAGTGAGACAGAGTAAGACACAGTGAGACAGAGTAAGAACAGTGAGACAGAGTAAGAACAGTGAGACAGAGTAAGACACACTGAGACAGAGTAAGACACACTGAGACAGAGTAAGACACACTGAGACAGAGTAAGAACAGTGAGACAGAGTAAGAACAGTGAGACAGAGTAAGACACAGTGAGACAGAGTAAGACACAGTGAGACAGAGTAAGAACAGTGAGACAGAGTAAGACACACTGAGACAGAGTAAGACACACTGAGACAGAGTAAGAACAGTGAGACAGAGTAAGACACACTGAGACAGAGTAAGACACACTGAGACAGAGTAAGACACAGTGAGACAGAGTAAGACACAGTGAGACAGAGGAAGACACACTGAGACAGAGTAAGACACAGTGAGACAGAGTAAGACACAGTGAGACAGAGTAAGACACACTGAGACAGAGTAAGAAACAGTGAGACAGAGTAAGAACAGTGAGACAGAGTAAGACACACTGAGACAGAGTAAGACACACTGAGACAGAGTAAGAACAGTGAGACAGAGTAAGACACACTGAGACAGAGTAAGACACACTGAGACAGAGTAAGACACAGTGAGATAGAGTAAGACACAGTGAGACAGAGTAAGACACACTGAGACAGAGTAAGACACACTGAGACAGAGTAAGACACAGTGAGACAGAGTAAGACACACTGAGACAGAGTAAGAAACAGTGAGACAGAGTAAGAACAGTGAGACAGAGTAAGACACACTGAGACAGAGTAAGACACACTGAGACAGAGTAAGACACAGTGAGACAGAGTAAGAACAGTGAGACAGAGTAAGACACACTGAGACAGAGTAAGACACACTGAGACAGAGTAAGACACAGTGAGACAGAGTAAGACACAGTGAGACAGAGTAAGACACACTGAGACAGAGTAAGACACAGTGAGACAGAGTAAGACACACTGAGACAGAGTAAGACACACTGAGACAGAGTAAGACACACTGAGACAGAGTAAGAACAGTGAGACAGAGTAAGAAACAGTGAGACAGAGTAAGACACACTGAGACAGAGTAAGACACAGTGAGACAGAGTAAGAAACAGTGAGACAGAGTAAGACACAGTGAGACAGAGTAAGAACAGTGAGACAGAGTAAGACACACTGAGACAGAGTAAGACACAGTGAGACAGAGTAAGAACAGTGAGACAGAGTAAGACACACTGAGACAGAGTAAGACACAGTGAGACAGAGTAAGAACAGTGAGACAGAGTAAGACACAGTGAGACAGAGTAAGAAACAGTGAGACAGAGTAAGACACACTGAGACAGAGTAAGACACAGTGAGACAGAGTACGAAACAGTGAGACAGAGTAAGACACACTGAGACAGAGTAAGACACACAGAGTAAGAGACAGAGTAAGAACAGTGAGACAGAGTAAGACACACTGAGACAGAGTAAGACACAGTGACAGAGTAAGACACAGTGAGACAGAGTAAGACACACTGAGACAGAGTAAGACACACTGAGACAGATTAAGAACAGTGAGACAGAGTAAGACACACTGAGACAGAGTAAGACACAGTGAGACAGAGTAAGAAACAGTGAGACAGAGTAAGACACAGTGAGACAGAGTAAGAACAGTGAGACAGAGTAAGACACACTGAGACAGAGTAAGACACAGTGAGACAGAGTAAGAACAGTGAGACAGAGTAAGACACACTGAGACAGAGTAAGACACAGTGAGACAGAGTAAGAACAGTGAGACAGAGTAAGACACAGTGAGACAGAGTAAGAAACAGTGAGACAGAGTAAGAACAGTGAGACAGAGTAAGACACACTGAGACAGAGTAAGACACACTGAGACAGAGAAAGACACACTGAGACAGAGTAAGAACAGTGAGACAGAGTAAGAACAGTGAGACAGAGTAAGACACAGTGAGACAGAGTAAGACACAGTGAGACAGAGTAAGAACAGTGAGACAGAGTAAGACACACTGAGACAGAGTAAGACACACTGAGACAGAGTAAGAACAGTGAGACAGAGTAAGACACACTGAGACAGAGTAAGACACACTGAGACAGAGTAAGACACAGTGAGACAGAGTAAGACACAGTGAGACAGAGGAAGACACACTGAGACAGAGTAAGACACAGTGAGACAGAGTAAGACACAGTGAGACAGAGTAAGACACACTGAGACAGAGTAAGAAACAGTGAGACAGAGTAAGAACAGTGAGACAGAGTAAGACACACTGAGACAGAGTAAGACACACTGAGACAGAGTAAGAACAGTGAGACAGAGTAAGACACACTGAGACAGAGTAAGACACACTGAGACAGAGTAAGACACAGTGAGATAGAGTAAGACACAGTGAGACAGAGTAAGACACACTGAGACAGAGTAAGACACACTGAGACAGAGTAAGACACAGTGAGACAGAGTAAGACACACTGAGACAGAGTAAGAAACAGTGAGACAGAGTAAGAACAGTGAGACAGAGTAAGACACACTGAGACAGAGTAAGACACACTGAGACAGAGTAACACACAGTGAGACAGAGTAAGACACAGTGAGACAGAGTAAGACACACTGAGACAGAGTAAGACACAGTGAGACAGAGTAAGACACACTGAGACAGAGTAAGACACACTGAGACAGAGTAAGACACATTGAGACAGAGTAAGACACACTGAGACAGAGTAAGAAACAGTGAGACAGAGTAAGACACACTGAGACAGAGTAAGACACAGTGAGACAGAGTAAGAAACAGTGAGACAGAGTAAGACACAGTGAGACAGAGTAAGAACAGTGAGACAGAGTAAGACACACTGAGACAGAGTAAGACACAGTGAGACAGAGTAAGAACAGTGAGACAGAGTAAGACACACTGAGACAGAGTAAGACACAGTGAGACAGAGTAAGAACAGTGAGACAGAGTAAGACACAGTGAGACAGAGTAAGAAACAGTGAGACAGAGTAAGACACACTGAGACAGAGTAAGACACAGTGAGACAGAGTACGAAACAGTGAGACAGAGTAAGACACACTGAGACAGAGTAAGACACACTGAGACAGAGTAAGAACAGTGAGACAGAGTAAGACACACTGAGACAGAGTAAGACACAGTGAGACAGAGTAAGAAACAGTGAGACAGAGTAAGACACAGTGAGACAGAGTAAGAACAGTGAGACAGAGTAAGACACACTGAGACAGAGTAAGACACAGTGAGACAGAGTAAGAACAGTGAGACAGAGTAAGACACACTGAGACAGAGTAAGACACAGTGAGACAGAGTAAGAACAGTGAGACAGAGTAAGACACAGTGAGACAGAGTAAGAAACAGTGAGACAGAGTAAGACACACTGAGACAGAGTAAGACACAGTGAGACAGAGTAAGAAACAGTGAGACAGAGTAAGACACACTGAGACAGAGTAAGACACACTGAGACAGAGTAAGAACAGTGAGACAGAGTAAGACACACTGAGACAGAGTAAGACACACTGAGACAAAGTAAGAAACAGTGAGACAGAGTAAGACACAGTGAGACAGAGTAAGAACAGTGAGACAGAGTAAGACACACTGAGACAGAGTAAGACACAGTGAGACAGAGTAAGAACAGTGAGACAGAGTAAGACACACTGAGACAGAGTAAGACACAGTGAGACAGAGTAAGAAGAGTGAGACAGAGTAAGACACAGTGAGACAGAGTAAGAAACAGTGAGACAGAGTAAGACACACTGAGACAGAGTAAGACACAGTGAGACAGAGTAAGAAACAGTGAGACAGAGTAAGACACACTGAGACAGAGTAAGACACACTGAGACAGAGTAAGAACAGTGAGACAGAGTAAGACACACTGAGACAGAGTAAGACACACTGAGACAAAGTAAGAAACAGTGAGACAGAGTAAGACACACTGAGACAGAGTTAGACACAGTGAGACAGAGTAAGACACAGTGAGACAGAGTAAGACACACTGAGACAGAGTAAGACACAGTGAGACAGAGTAAGACACATTGAGACAGAGTAAGACACAGTGAGACAGAGTAGAGCAGAGTGAGACACAGACAGAAATAATAAGACACAGTGAGACACAGTAAGACACAGTGAGACAGAGTAAGACACAGTGAGACAGAGTAGAGCAGAGTGAGACACAGATAGACATAATAAGACACAGTGAGACAGAGTAAGACACAGTGAGAGAGAGAGTAAGGAAAAGTGAGACACAGAAAGACATAATAAGACACAGTGAGACAGAGTAAGACACAGTGAGACAGAGTAAGACACAGTGAGACAGAGTAAGACACAGTGAGACAGAGTAAGACACAGTGAGACAGAGTAAGACACAGTGAGACAGAGTGAGACACAGAAAGACATAATAAGACACAGTGAGACAGAGTGAGACACAGTGAGACAGAGTAAGACACAGTGAGACAGAGTAAGACACAGTGAGACAGAGTAAGACACAGTGAGAGAGAGAGTAAGGAAAAGTGAGACACAGAAAGACATAATAAGACCCAGTGAGACACAGTGAGATACAGTAAGTTACAGTAAGACACAGACATAGTGAGACACATTAAGACACAGACAATTAATACCTGGAATATTTAATGAAATGTCTGAAGTATACTGTGTGTCAGACATTGTCATGTGTCTGAAGTATACTGTGTGTCAGACATTGTCATGTGTCTGAAGTATACTGTGTGTCAGACATTGTCATGTGTCTGAAGTATACTGTGTGTCAGACATTGTCATGTGTCTGAAGTATACTGTGTGTCAGACATTGTCATGTGTCTGAAGTATACTGTGTGGCAGACATTGTCATGTGCCTGAAGTATACTGTGTGTCAGACATTGTCATGTGTCTGAAGTATACTGTGTGTCAGACATTGTCATGTGCCTGAAGTATACTGTGTGTCAGACATTGTCATGTGTCTGAAGTATACTGTGTGGCAGACATTGTCATGTGCCTGAAGTATACTGTGTGGCAGACATTGTCATGTGCCTGAAGTATACTGTGTGTCAGACATTGTCATGTGTCTGAATTATACTGTGTGTCAGACATTGTCAGTGCCTGAAGTATACTGTGTGGCAGACATTGTCATGTGTCTGAAGTATACTGTGTGTCAGACATTGTCATGTGCCTGAAGTATACTGTGTGTCAGACATTGTCATGTGTCTGAAGTATACTGTGTGTCAGACATTGTCATGTGCCTGAAGTATACTGTGTGTCAGACATTGTCATGTGTCTGAAGTATACTGTGTGTCAGACATTGTCATGTGTCTGAAGTATACTGTGTGTCAGACATTGTCATGTGTCTGAAGTATACTGTGTGTCAGACATTGTCATGTGTCTGAAGTATACTGTGTGTCAGACATTGTCATGTGTCTGAAGTATACTGTGTGGCAGACATTGTCATGTGCCTGAAGTATACTGTGTGTCAGACATTGTCATGTGTCTGAAGTATACTGTGTGGCAGACATTGTCATGTGCCTGAAGTATACTGTGTGTCAGACATTGTCATGTGTCTGAAGTATACTGTGTGGCAGACATTGTCATGTGCCTGAAGTATACTGTGTGTCAGACATTGTCATGTGTCTGAAGTATACTGTGTGGCAGACATTGTCATGTGTCTGAAGTATACTGTGTGGCAGACATTGTCATGTGTCTGAAGTATACTGTGTGTCAGACATTGTCATGTGTCTGAAGTATACTGTGTGGCAGACATTGTCATGTGCCTGAAGTATACTGTGTGTCAGACATTGTCATGTGTCTGAAGTATACTGTGTGGCAGACATTGTCATGTGTCTGAAGTATACTGTGTGGCAGACATTGTCATGTGTCTGAAGTATACTGTGTGGCAGACATTGTCATGTGTCTGAAGTATACTGTGTGGCAGACATTGTCATGTGTCTGAAGTATACTGTGTGGCAGACATTGTCATGTGCCTGAAGTATACTGTGTGGCAGACATTGTCATGTGTCTGAAGTATACTGTGTGGCAGACATTGTCATGTGTCTGAAGTATACTGTGTGTCAGACATTGTCATGTGTCTGAAGTATACTGTGTGGCAGACATTGTCATGTGCCTGAAGTATACTGTGTGGCAGACATTGTCATGTGCCTGAAGTATTCTGTGTGTCAGACATTGTCATGTGTCTGAAGTATACTGTGTGTCAGACATTGTCAGTGCCTGAAGTATACTGTGTGTCAGACATTGTCATGTGTCTGAAGTATACTGTGTGGCAGACATTGTCATGTGTCTGAAGTATACTGTGTGGCAGACATTGTCATGTGTCTGAAGTATACTGTGTGGCAGACATTGTCATGTGTCTGAAGTATACTGTGTGGCAGACATTGTCATGTGTCTGAAGTATACTGTGTGTCAGACATTGTCATGTGTCTGAAGTATACTGTGTGGCAGACATTGTCATGTGTCTGAAGTATACTGTGTGGCAGACATTGTCATGTGTCTGAAGTATACTGTGTGTCAGACATTGTCATGTGTCTGAAGTATACTGTGTGGCAGACATTGTCATGTGTCTGAAGTATACTGTGTGGCAGACATTGTCATTTGTCTGAAGTATACTGTGTGTCAGACATTGTCATGTGTCTGAAGTATAATGTGTGTCAGACATTGTCATGTGTCTGAAGTATACTGACTGGTATACATTGTCAGTGCCTGAAGTATACTGTGTGGAAGACACTGTCATGTGTCTGAAGTATACTGTGTGTCAGACATTGTCATGTGTCTGAAGTATACTGACTGGTATACATTGTCAGTGCCTGAAGTATACTGTGTGGAAGACACTGTCATGTGTCTGAAGTATACTGTGTGGCAGACACTGTCATGTGTCTGAAGTATACTGTGTGTCAGACATTGTCATGTGTCTGAAGCATACTGTGTGTCAGACATTGTCATGTGTCTGAAGTATACTGTGTGTCAGACATTGTCATGTGTCTGAAGTATACTGTGTGTCAGACATTGTCATGTGTCTGAAGTATACTGTGTGTCAGACATTGTCATGTGCCTGAAGTATACTGTGTGTCAGACATTGTCATGTGTCTGAAGTATACTGTGTGTCAGACATTGTCATGTGTCTGAAGTATACTGTGTGTCAGACATTGTCATGTGTCTGAAGTATACTGTGTGGCAGACATTGCCATATGTCTGAAGTATACTGTGTGTCAGACATTGTCAGGTGTCTGAAGTATACTGTGTGTCAGACATTGTCATATGTCTGAAGTATACTGTGTGTCAGACATTGTCATATGTCTGAAGTATACTGTGTGTCAGACATTGTCATGTGTCTGAAGTATACTGTGTGTCAGACATTGTCATGTGTCTGAAGTATACTGTGTGGCAGACATTGTCATGTGTCTGAAGTATACTGTGTGGCAGACATTGTCATGTGCCTGAGGTATACTGTGTGGCAGACATTGTCATGTGTCTGAAGTATACTGTGTGGCAGACATTGTCATGTGTCTGAAGTATACTGTGTGTCAGACATTGTCATGTGTCTGAAGTATACTGTGTGTCAGACATTGTCATGTGTCTGAAGTATACTGTGTGTCAGACATTGTCATGTGTCTGAAGTATACTGTGTGTCAGACATTGTCATGTGTCTGAAGTATACTGTGTGGCAGACATTGTCATGTGCCTGAAGTATACTGTGTGGCAGACATTGTCATGTGTCTGAAGTATACTGTGTGTCAGACATTGTCATGTGCCTGAAGTATACTGTGTGGCAGACATTGTCATGAGTCTGAAGTATACTGTGTGTCAGACATTGTCATGTGCCTGAAGTATACTGTGTGGCAGACATTGTCATGAGTCTGAAGTATACTGTGTGGCAGACATTGTCATGTGTCTGAAGTATACTGTGTGGCAGACATTGTCATGTGCCTGAAGTATACTGTGTGTCAGACATTGTCATGTGCCTGAAGTATACTGTGTGGCAGACATTGTCATATGTCTGCAGTATACTGGCTGGCAAACATTGACTATCGGATACCACCTGTATTGGTAGTCACACCATGGCTAACATGTGGTGGTAGTCACACCATGGCTATCCTGTGGTGGTAGTCACACCATGGCTATCCTGTGGTGGTAGTCACACCATGGCTATCCTGTGGTGGTAGTCACACCATGGCT
This sequence comes from Cherax quadricarinatus, assembly GCF_038502225.1. NCBI lineage: Eukaryota > Metazoa > Arthropoda > Malacostraca > Decapoda > Parastacidae > Cherax > Cherax quadricarinatus. The sequence goes on along the minus strand of NW_027197077.1, from coordinate 45,845 downwards.
ATCCTGTGGTGGTGGTCACACCATGGCTATCCTGTGGTGGTGGTCACACCATGGCTATCCTGTGGTGGTGGTCACACCATGGCTAACATGTGGTGGTAGTCACAGCATGGCTATCCTGTGGTGGTGGTCACACCATGGCTATCCTGTGGTGGTGGTCACACCATGGCTATCCTCCGGTGGTGGTCACACCATGGCTATCCTGTGGTGGTGGTCACACCATGGCTATCCTGTTGTGGTGGTCACACCATGGCTAACATGTGGTGGTAGTCACATCATGGCTATCCTGTGGTGGTGGTCACACCATGGCTATCCTGTGGTGGTGGTCACACCATGGCTAACATGTGGTGGTAGTCACACCATGGCTATCCTGTGGTGGTGGTGGTGGTGGTCACACCATGGCTATCCTGTGGTGGTGGTCACACCATGGCTAACATGTGGTGGTGGTCCCACCATGGCTATCCTGTGGTGGTGATCACACCATGGCTATCCTGTGGTGGTGGTCACACCATGGCTAACATGTGGTGGTAGTCACACCATGGCTATCCTGTGGTGGTGGTGGTGGTGGTCACACCATGGCTATCCTGTGGTGGTGGTCACACCATGGCTAACATGTGGTGGTAGTCACACCATGGCTATCCTGTGGTGGTAGTCACACCATGGCTAACATGTGGTGGTAGTCACACCATGGGTAACATGTGGTGGTAGTCACACCATGGGTAACATGTGGTGGTAGTCACACCATGGCTATCCTGTGGTGGTAGTCACACCATGGCTAACATGTGGTGGTGGTCACACCATGGCTAACATGTGGTGGTGGTCACACCATGGCTAACATGTGGTGGTAGTCACACCAAGGCTAACATGTGGTGGTAGTCACACCATGGGTAACATGTAGTGGTAGTCACACCATGACTAACATGTGGTGGTAGTCACACCATGGCTATCCTGTGGTGGTGGTCACACCATAGCTAACATGTGGTGGTAGTCACACCATGGCTAACATGTGGTGGTAGTCACACCATGGGTAACATGTAGTGGTAGTCACACCATGACTAACATATGGTGGTAGTCACACCATGGCTATCCTGTGGTGGAGGTCACACCATGGCTAACATGTGGTGGTGGTCACACCATAGCTAACATGTGGTGGTAGTCACACCATGGCTAACATGTGGTGGTAGTCACACCATGGCTAACATGTGGTGGTGGTCACACCATGGCTAACATGTGGTGGTGGTCACACCATGGCTAACATGTGGTGGTAGTCACACCATGGCTATCCTGTGGTGGTGGTCACACCATGGCTAACAAGTGGTGGTAGTCACAGCATGGCTATCCTGTGGTGGTGGTCACACCATGGCTATCCTGTGGTGGTGGTCACACCATGGCTATCCTCTGGTGGTGGTCACACCATGGCTATCCTGTGGTGGTGGTCACACCATGGCTATCCTGTGGTGGTGGTCACACCATGGCTATCCTGTGGTGGTGGTCACACCATGGCTAACATGTGGTGGTAGTCACACCATGGCTATCCTGTGGTGGTGGTCACACCATGGCTATCCTGTGGTGGTGGTCACACCATGGCTAACATGTGGTGGTAGTCACACCATGGCTATCCTGTGGTGGTAGTCACACCATGGCTAACATGTGGTGGTAGTCACACCATGGCTATCCTGTGGTGGTAGTCACACCATGACTAACATGTGGTGGTAGTCACACCATGGCTAACATGTGATGGTAGTCACACCATGGCTAACATGTGGTGGTAGTCACACCATGGGTAACATGTGGTGGTAGTCACACCATGGGTAACATGTGGTGGTAGTCACACCATGGCTATCCTGTGGTGGTAGTCACACCATGGCTAACATGTGGTGGTGGTCACACCATGGCTAACATGTGGTGGTGGTCACACCATGGCTAACATGTGGTGGTAGTCACACCATGGCTAACATGTGGTGGTAGTCACACCATGGGTAACATGTGGTGGTAGTCACACCATGGCTAACATGTGGTGGTAGTCACACCATGGCTATCCTGTGGTGGTGGTCACACCATGGCTAACATGTGGTGGTGGTCACACCATGGCTAACATGTGGTGGTAGTCACACCATGGCTAACATGTGGTGGTGGTCACACCATGGCTAACATGTGGTGGTAGTCACACCATGGCTAACATGTGGTGGTGGTCACACCATGGCTAACATGTGGTGGTAGTCACACCATGGCTAACATGTGGTGGTAGTCACACCATGGCTAACATGTGGTGGTGGCCACACCATGGCTAACATGTGGTGGTAGTCACACCTTGGCTATCCTGTAGTGGTGGTCACTCCATGGCTAACATGTGGTGGTGGCCACACCATGGGTAACATGTGGTGGTAGTCACACCATGGCTAACATGTGGTGGTAGTCACACCATGGCTAACATGTGGTGGTAGTCACACCATGGGTAACATGTGGTGGTAGTCACACCATGGCTAACATGTGGTGGTAGTCACACCATGGCTAACATGTGGTGGTGGTCACACCATGGCTAACATGTGGTGGTGGTCACACCATGGCTAACATGTGGTGGTGGTCACACCATGGCTAACATGTGGTGGTGGTCACACCATGGCTAACATGTGGTGGTGGTCACACCATGGCTAACATGTGGTGTTGGTCACACCATGGCTAACATGTGGTGGTGGTCACACCATGGCTAACATGTGGTGGTGGTCACACCATGGCTAACATGTGGTGGTGGTCACACCATGGCTAACATGTGGTGGTGGTCACACCATGGCTAACATGTGGTGGTGGTCACATCAACATGTGGTGGTGGTCACATCATGGCTAACATGTGGTGGTGGTCACACCATGGCTAACATGTGGTGGTGGTCACATCATGGCTAACATGTGGTGGTGGTCACACCATGGCTAACATGTGGTGGTGGTCACACCATGGCTAACATGGGGTGGTGGTCACACCATGGCTAACATGTGGTGGTGGTCACACCATGGCTAACATGTGGTGGTGGTCACATCATGGCTAACATGTGGTGGTGGTCACACCATGGCTAACATGTGGTGGTGGTCACACCATGGCTAACATGTGGTGGTGGTCACACCATGGCTAACATATGGTGGTGGTCACACCATGGCTAACATGTGGTGGTGGTCACACCATGGCTAACATGTGGTGGTGGTCACACCATGGCTAACATGTGGTGGTAGTCACACCATGGCTAACATGTGGTGGTAGTCACACCATGGCTAACATGTGGTGGTGGTCACACTATGGCTAACATGTGGTGGTAGTCACACCATGGCTAACATGTGGTGGTGGTCACACCATGGCTAACATGTGGTGGTAGTCACACCATGGCTAACATGTGGTGGTGGTCACACCATGGCTAACATGTGGTGGTAGTCACACCATGGCTAACATGTGGTGGTGGTCACACCATGGCTAACATGTGGTGGTGGTCACACCATGGCTAACATGTGGTGGTGGTCACACCATGGCTAACATGTGGTGGTAGTCACACCATGGCTAACATGTGGTGGTGGTCACACCATGGCTAACATGTGGTGGTGGTCACACCATGGCTAACATGTGGTGGTGGTCACACCATGGCTAACATGTGGTGGTGGTCACACCATGGCTAACATGTGGTGGTGGTCACACCATGGCTAACATGTGGTGGTGGTCACACCATGGCTAACATGTGGTGGTGGTCACACCATGGCTAACATGTGGTGGTGGTCACACCATGGCTAACATGTGGTGGTGGTCACACCATGGCTAACATGTGGTGGTGGTCACACCATGGCTAACATGTGGTGGTGGTCACACCATGGCTAACATGTGGTGGTGGTCACACCATGGCTAACATGTGGTGGTGGTCACACCATGGCTAACATGTGGTGGTGGTCACACCATGGCTAACATGTGGTGGTGGTCACACCATGGCTAACATGTGGTGGTGGTCACACCATGGCTAACATGTGGTGGTGGTCACACCATGGCTAACATGTGGTGGTGGTCACACCATATTCATGGGTTGGGGTATAGTTAATAATAATAATAATAATGATAATAGTAATAATAATAATAATAATAATAATAATAATAATAATAATAATAATAATAATAATAATAATAATAATAATAATAATAATAATAATAATAATAATAATAATAATAATAATAATAATATCATATTGTACCAGTACATGTACAAGGTATACAGACCATAGCTGACATCAGTGACATACTACTGTATAGAATACTGCTTATTATGCAGAGCATTTCCGCCAAATTGGGTCAGTTTTGTCCCAGGGTGCAATATGTAAAGTAAAAGGACACAAGTGCAACTAATGTGACATTTATTGTGGCAACGTTTCGCTCTCCAGGAGCTTTATCAAGCCATTACAAACAATACATGGACACAGAGGGTATATAAAGGCTCAGAGTGAGGTGCAATACTAGTGAGGTACCATTTCGATGTTCACTAGTGGTAGTAGTAGTAGTAGTAGTGACAAAAGTAATACAATATGGTAGAGCAATTAATTCGTACATGAGTAAAAGGATATAAAAGCTATTACTTGGGTAACATAAAAATAGGTTGGACAAATATAGACTGGAAAGAGGCAGCTTGTTTCAGTGTTCACTCTCTGTAATGTGCTTTGTGTAGTATAACAGGAGAGACTATGTGATGGCAGGGTTTACTGTTTTCAGGAGGATTCTTGCTAAGACTTCGGAGATGGTGAAGCTGCCGTTGTTTTGTTTAATTGTATTCGAAACAGCGATCAGTGCTGATTCGAGGCACTTGCGTCTGCGGAAATTAGTTTCTTTGATCACTAATTGGGCGTCTCTGAATTTCATGAGATGATTGGTGGAATTTCGGTGTTGTACACAGGCGTTGTTCAAGTTATCGTTCCTACATGCGTAAATGTGTTCATTGAGGCGGGTGTCGAGGTTTCTTGCTGTTTCACCTACGTAAATCTTGTCACAGCCTCCACAGGGTATAGTGTAAACTCCTGCATTGACTGGTTCGTGGTGCTTGGATTTTGTCCTGGTTAGATCCTTTATTGAAGTGCTAGAAGCGATGGCGACTCTGGTGTTAGCTTGTGAAAGTACTTTTGAGACGTTCAGTGCAACCTGGCTGTTGGGAAGAATTATAACTTTGTTGGGAGTGGTGTTGATGCGTGGAGAATTAATGATCTGAAGAGCTCTTTTCTTGCAGTCTTTGATGAAAAAAGAAGGAAAATGTAACTCAGTGAATGTTTGGTGAATGTATGTACATTCCTCGTCAAGAAACTCAGGACTACAAATTCGGTATGCTCTTAGGAAAAACCCGATGATGATGCCTCTTTTGGTCTTGGTATCTTGACTGGAATAGAAGTGTGTGAGATCATTTTTATTGGTGGGTTTCCGATAAACTTGAAATCTTAGGTTGTTGTCTACTTTGTGAATGAGGACGTCGAGGAAAGGTAGCTTGTCATTGGACTCTTCTTCTAGTGTAAACTGGATCGCCGGTTCAACTGCGTTGAGCCTTGCCTGAAGATCCCGTACATCAAAACGTTTTGGAGTTATTACGAGGACATCGTCCACGTAACGTAACCAAGTGACGCTTGAAGGGATGATGTTGGCGAAGTGTTCGGACTCTAGGTGTTCCATGTATAAGTTGGCTAGGACGGCACTGATGGGGGACCCCATTCCCATGCCGTAGGTTTGTGAACATCGAAATGGTACCTCACTAGTATTCACCTCACTCTGAGCCTTTATATACCCTCTGTGTCCATGTATTGTTTGTAATGGCTTGATAAAGCTCCTGGAGAGCGAAACGTTGCCACAATAAATGTCACATTAGTTGCACTTGTGTCCTTTTACTTTACATATCTGGTGAAAGTAGTGAGTAGTTACTCAAGTGTGAGAGTGAGGGAGGGGAAGGCACTCTGATCCAGGTGGATTACATGACGGTGCTTCCTGCTGTATGTGTCGTGATCCTTTCTTATGATCAGTACTGACTCACTTCCTTTTCTTTCTCCTCCCTCTCTCTCTCTCTCTCTCTCTCTCTCTCTCTCTCTCTCTCTCCCTCTCTCTCTCGTTCTCTTTCTCTCTCCCTCCCTCTCTCACTCGTTCTCTTTCTCTCGAACATACACACACACAACTCAATAACACGACGAGACTGAGGTGCACCTGGGCAGGTACTGAGGTGCACCTGGGTAGGTACTGAGGTGCACCTGGGTAGGTACTGAGGTGCACCTGGGTAGGTACTGAGGTGCACCTGGGTAGGTACTGAGGTGCACCTGGGTAGGTACTGAGGTGCACCTGGGTAGGTACTGAGGTGCACCTGGGTAGGTACTGAGGTGCACCTGGGTAGGTACTGAGGTGTACCTGGGTAGGTACTGAGGTGCACCTGGGTAGGTACTGAGGTGCACCTGGGTAGGTACTGAGGTGCACCTGGGTAGGTACTGAGGTGCACTCAGCTGGGTACTGAGGTGCACCTGGGTAGGTACTGAGGTGCACCTAGCTGGGTACTGAGGTGCACCTTGCTAAATACAGAGGTGCACCTCGCTAGATACTGAAGTGCACCTTGCTAAATACTGACGTGCACATAGCTAGATACGGAGGTGAACATAGCTAGATAATGAGGTGCACCTAGCTGGATATTGAGGCGCACCTCACTAGATACTGAAGTGAGCATAGCTAGATACGGAGGTGCACATCGCTAGATAATGAGGTGCACCTAGCTAGATACTGAGGTGCACCTACCTAGGTACTGAAGTGCACCTAGCTAGATACTGAGGTACACCTCGCTAAATACTGAGGTGCACCTCACTACATACTGAAGTGCATCTAGCTAGATACTAAAGTGCACCTACCTAGATAATGAGGTACACCTGGCTAGGTAGTGAGGTGCACCTCGCTAAATACTGAAGTGCACCTAGTTAGATACTGAGGTGCATCTAGCTCAATATTCAGGTGCACCTAGCTGCATACTGAGGTGTACGTAAATAGCTACTAAGGTGCACCTAGCTATTTACTGAGGTGCACCTAGCTAGTTAGTGAGGTGCACCTAGATAGGTATTGTAGTGCACCTAGCTAGGTACTGTGGTGCAAGTTGTTAGGTACAGTCTTATACCTAAAAATGTACTGAGGTGCACGTAGCTCGGTACTGAGGTGCACCTAGCTAGGTGCACTACAGTACCACAGTACCTTGCTAGGTACTGTGGTGCATCTAGCTAGTGACAGTGCTACACCTAGTTATGTACTGTGGTGCATCTAACTAGGCACAGTGCTACACCTAGTTAGGTACTGTGGTGCACCTAGCTAGGTACTGAGGTGCACCTAGCTAGGTTCTCTAGTGCACTTAGCTAGGTACTGCGTGCACCTAACTAGGTACTCCAGTGCACCTAGCTAGGAACTGAGATACTATCTTCCTCTGTGTTCATCAAGAACTGCAAGAAGCCCCTATCACGAGCCTTTTCCATCCTATGGAGAGGGAGCATGGACACGGGGGTCGTCCCACAGTTACTAAAAACAACAGACATAGCCCCACTCCTCAAAGGGGGCAGTAAAGCAACAGCAAAGAACTACAGACCGATAGCACTAACATCCCATATCATAAAAATCTTTGAAAGGGTCCTAAGAAGCAAGATCACCACCCATCTAGAACCCCATCAATTACACAACCCAGGGCAACATGGGTTTAGAACAGGTCGCTCCTGTCTGTCTCAACTATTGGATCACTACGACAAGGTCCTAAATGCACTAGAAGACAAAAAGAATGCAGATGTAATATATACAGACTTTGCAAAAGCCTTCGACAAGTGTGACCATGGCGTAATAGCGCACAAAATGCGTGCTAAAGGAATAACAGGAAAAGTCGGTCGATGGATCTATAATTTCCTCACTAACAGAACACAGAGAGTAGTCGTCAACAGAGTAAAGTCCGAGGCAGCTACGGTGAAAAGCTCTGTTCCACAAGGCACAGTACTCGCTCCCATCTTGTTCCTCATCCTCATATCCGACATAGACAAGGATGTCAGCCACAGCACCGTGTCTTCCTTTGCAGATGACACCCGAATCTGCATGACAGTGTCTTCCATTGCAGACACTGCAAAGCTCCAGGCGGACATCAACCAAATCTTTCAGTGGGCTGCAGAAAACAATATGAAGTTCAACGATGAGAAATTTCAATTACTCAGATATGGTAAACATGAGGAAATTAAATCTTCATCAGAGTACAAAACAAATTCTGGCCACAAAATAGAGCGAAACACCAACGTCAAAGACCTGGGAGTGATCATGTCGGAGGATCTCACCTTCAAGGACCATAACATTGTATCAATCGCATCTGCTAGAAAAATGACAGGATGGATAATGAGAACCTTCAAAACTAGGGAGGCCAAGCCCATGATGACACTCTTCAGGTCACTTGTTCTATCTAGGCTGGAATATTGCTGCACACTAACAGCACCTTTCAAGGCAGGTGAAATTGCCGACCTAGAAAATGTACAGAGAACTTTCACGGCGCGCATAACGGAGATAAAACACCTCAATTATTGGGAGCGCTTGAGGTTCCTAAACCTGTATTCCCTGGAACGCAGGAGGGAAAGATACATGATTATATACACCTGGAAAATCCTAGAGGGACTAGTACCGAACTTGCACACGAAAATCACTCACTACGAAAGCAAAAGACTTGGCAGACGATGCACCATCCCCCCAATGAAAAGCAGGGGTGTCACTAGCACGTTAAGAGACCATACAATAAGTGTCAGGGGCCCGAGACTGTTCACCTGCCTCCCAGCACACATAAGGGGGATTACCAACAGACCCCTGGCAGTCTTCAAGCTGGCACTGGACAAGCACCTAAAGTCAGTTCTTGATCAGCCGGGCTGTAGCTCGTACGTTGGTTTGCGTGCAGCCAGCAGCAACAGCCTGGTTGATCAGGCTCTGATCCACCAGGAGGCCTGGTCACAGACCGGGCCGCGGGGGCGTTGACCCCCGGAACTCTCTCCAGGTAAACTCCAGGTAAACTCCCTAGGAGACTATATTAATGGTCCTGAGCACTGCTCACATCACTCCTTCAGTATGTAACTGCCTTGTTAAGTACCTAAGTTCGTATTTAATTATGTACTTCATATTCAAGATTGGAGAGAACAGTGGAACACAAACATGGAGCATCACCCGCTTCTCTAGCTAGCACTGGAAGTAGAGAATGTAACTAGCTAGCACTGGAAGTAGAGAATGTAACTAGCAAGCACTGGAAGTAGAGAATGTAACTAGCAAGCACTGGAAGTAGAGAATGTAACTAGCTAGCACTGGAAGTAGAGAATGTAACTAGCTAGCACTGGAAGTAGAGAATGTAACTAGCTAGCACTGGAAGTAGAGAATGTAACTAGCAAGCACTGGAAGTAGAGAATGTAACTAGCAAGCACTGGAAGTAGAGAATGTAACTAGCTAGAACTGGAAGTAGAGAATGTAACTAGCTAGCACTGGAAGTAGAGAATGTAACTAGCTAGCACTGGAAGTAGAGAATGTAACTAGCTAGCACTGGAAGTAGAGAATGTAACTAGCTAGCACTGGAAGTAGAGAATGTAACTAGCTAGCACTGGAAGTAGAGAATGTAACTAGCTAGCACTGGAAGTAGAGAATGTAACTAGCTAGCACTGGAAGTAGAGAATGTAACTAGCAAGCACTGGAAGTAGAGAAGGTAGCTAGCTAGCACTGGAAGTAGAGAATGTAACTAGCTAGCACTGGAAGTAGAGAATGTAACTAGCTAGCACTGGAAGTAGAGAATGTAACTAGCTAGCACTGGAAGTAGAGAATGTAACTAGCTAGCACTGGAAGTAGAGAATGTAACTAGCTAGCACTGGAAGTAGAGAATGTAACTAGCTAGCACTGGAAGTAGAGAATGTAACTAGCTAGCACTGGAAGTAGAGAATGTAACTAGCAAGCACTGGAAGTAGAGAATGTAACTAGCTAGCACTGGAAGTAGAGAATGTAACTAGCTAGCACTGGAAGTAGAGAATGTAACTAGCTAGCACTGGAAGTAGAGAATGTAACTAGCTAGCACTGGAAGTAGAGAATGTAACTAGCTAGCACTGGAAGTAGAGAATGTAACTAGCTAGCACTGGAAGTAGAGAATGTAACTAGCTAGCACTGGAAGTAGAGAATGTAACTAGCTAGCACTGGAAGTAGAGAACGTAACTAGCAAGCACTGGAAGTAGAGAATGTAACTAGCTAGCACTGGAAGTAGAGAATGTAACTAGCTAGCACTGGAAGTAGAGAATGTAACTAGCTAGCACTGGAAGTAGAGAATGTAACTAGCTAGCACTGGAAGTAGAGAATGTAACTAGCTAGCACTGGAAGTAGAGAATGTAACTAGCTAGCACTGGAAGTAGAGAATGTAACTAGCTAGCACTGGAAGTAGAGAATGTAACTAGCAACTAGCAAGCACTGGAAGTAGAGAAGGTAACTAGCTAGCACTGGAAGTAGAAAATGTAACTAGCTAGCACTGGAAGTAGAGAATGTAACTAGCAAGCACTGGAAGTAGAGAATGTAACTAGCAAGCACTGGAAGTAGAGAATGTAACTAGCTAGCACTGGAAGTAGAGAATGTAACTAGCAAGCACTGGAAGTAGAGAATGTAACTAGCAAGCACTGGAAGTAGAGAATGTAACTAGCAAGCACTGGAAGTAGAGAATGTAACTAGCAAGCACTGGAAGTAGAGAATGTAACTAGCAAGCACTGGAAGTAGAGAATGTAACTAGCTAGCACTGGAAGTAGAAAATGTAACTAGCAAGCACTGGAAGTAGAGAATGTAACTAGCTAGTACTGGAAGTAGAGAATGTAACTAGCAAGCACTGGAAGTAGAGAATTTAACTAGCAAGCACTGGAAGTAGAGAATGTAACTAGCTAGCACTGGAAGTAGAGGAGACAACTAGAAAGCAGAAGTAACGAAGACAACTAGCAAGCAGAGAAAATAAAGGAGGCAACTAGCAAGCAGAGAAAATAAAGGAGGCAACTAGCAAGCCGAGGAAATGAAGAAGACAACTAGCAAGCAGAGGAAATAAGAGAGACAACTAGCAAGCAGAGAAAATAAAGGAGATAACTAGCAAGCAGAGGAAATAAAGGAGATAACTAGCAAGCAGAGGAAATAAAGAAGACAACTAGCAAGCAGAGGAAATAAAGGAGACAGCTAGCAAGCAGAGAAAATAAAAAAGGCAACTAGCAAGCAGAGGAAATAAAGAAGACAACTAGCAAGCAGAGGAAATAAGAGAGACAACTAGCAAGCAGAGAAAATAAAGGAGATAACTGGCAAGCAGAGAAAATAAAGGAGACAACTAGCAAGCAGAGGAAATAAAGAAGACAAATAGCAAGAAGAGGAAATAAAGGAGACAACTAGCAAGCAGAGGAAATAAAGAAGACAACTAACAAGCAGAGAAAATAAAGGAGGCAACTACCAAGCAGAGGAAATAAAGAAGACAACTAGCAAGCAGAGGAAATAAGAGAGGCAACTAGCAAGCAGAGAAAATAAAGGAGATAACTAGCAAGCAGAGGAAATAAAGGAGGCAACTAGAAAGCAGAGTAAATAAAGGAGACAACTAGCAAGCAGAGGAAATAAAGAAGACAACTAGCAAGCAGAAGAAATAAAGAAGACAACAAGCAAGCAAAGTAAATAAAGGAGACAACTAGCAAGCAGAGAAAATAAAGAAGACAACTAGCAAGCAGAGGAAATAAAGAAGACAAATAGCAAGCAGAGGAAATAAAGAAGACAACTAGCAAGCAGAGGAAATAAAGAAGACAACTAGCAAGCAGAGGAAATAAAGAAGACAACTAGCAAGCAGAGGAAATAAAGAAGACAACTAGCAAGCAGAGGAAATAAAGAAGACAACTAGCAAGCAGAGGAAATAAAGAAGACAACTAGCAAGCAGAGGAAATAAAGAAGACAACTGGAAAGCAGAAGAAATAAAGAAGACAACTAGCAAGTAGAGGAAATAAAGAAGACAACTAGAAAGCAGAGGAAATAAACAAGACAACTAGCAAGCAGAGGAAATAAAGGAGACAACTAGCAAGCAGAGGAAATAAAGGAGACAACTAGCAAGCAGAGAAAATAAAGGAGGCAACTAGCAAGCAGAGGAAATAAAGAAGACAACTAGCAAGCAGAGGAAATAAGAGAGACAACTAGCAAGCAGAAAAAATAAAGGAGATAACTAGCAAGCAGAGGAAATAAAGTAGACAACTAGCAAGCAGAGTAAATAAAGGAGACAACTAGCAAGCAGAGGAAATAAAGAAGACAACTAGCAAGCAGAAGAAATAAAGAAGACAACTAGCAAGCAGAGTAAATAAAGGAGACAACTAGCAAGCAAAGGAAATAAAGAAGACAACTAGCAAGCAGAGGAAATAAAGAAGACAAATAGCAAGCAGAGGAAATAAAGAAGACAACTAGCAAGCAGAGGAAATAAAGAAGACAACTAGCAAGCAGAGGAAATAAAGAAGACAACTAGCAAGCAGAGGAAATAAAGAAGACTACTAGCAAGCAGAGGAAATGAAGAAGACAACTAGCAAGGAGAGGAAATAAAGAAGACAACTAGCAAGCAGAGGAAATAAAGAAGACAACTAGCAAGCAGAGGAAATAAAGAATACAACTGGAAAGCAGAAGAAATAAAGAAGACAACTAGCAAGCAGAGGAAATAAAGAAGACAACTAGAAAGCAGAGGAAATAAAGAAGACAACTAGCAAGCAGAGGGAATAAAGGAGACAACTAGCAAGCAGAGGAAATAAAGAAGACAACTAGCAAGCAGAGAAAATAAAGAAGAGAACTAGCAAGCAGAGGAAATAAAGAAGACAACTAGCAAGCAGAGGAAATAAGAGAGGCAACTAGCAAGCAGAGAAAATAAAGGAGATAACTAGCAAGCAGAGGAAATAAAGGAGGCAACTAGAAAGCAGAGTAAATAAAGGAGACAACTAGCAAGCAGAGGAAATAAAGATGACAACTAGCAAGCAGAAGAAACAAAGAAGACAAATAGCAAGCAGAGGAAATAAAGAAGACAACTAGCAAGCAGAGGAAATAAAGAAGACAATTTGCAAGCAGAGGAAATAAAGAAGACAACTAGCAAGCAGAGAAAATAAAGAAGACTACTAGCAAGCATAGGAAATAAAGAAGACAACTAGCAAGCAGTGGAAATAAAGAAGACAACTAGCAAGCAGAGGAAATAAAGAAGACAACTAGCAAGCAGAGGAAATAAAGAAGACAACTGGAAAGCAGAAGAAATAAAGAAGACAACTAGCAAGTAGAGGAAATAAAGAAGACAACTAGAAAGCAGAGGAAATGAACAAGACAACTAGCAAGCAGAGAAAATAAAGGAGGCAACTAGCAAGCAGAGGAAATTAAAGAAGACAACTAGCAAGCAGAAGAAATAAGAGAGACAACTAGCAAGCAGAGAAAATAAAGGAGATAACTAGCAAGCAGAGGAAATAAAGGAGGCAACTAGAAAGCAGAGTAAATAAAGGTGACAACTAGCAAGCAGAGGAAATAAAGAAGACAACTAGCAAGCAGAAGCAATAAAGAAGACAACTAGCAAGCAGAGTAAATAAAGGAGACAACTAGCAAGCAGAGGAAATAAAGAAGACAACTAGCAAGCAGAGGAAATAAAGAAGACAAATAGCAAGCAGAGGAAATAAAGAAGACAACTAGCAAACAGAGGAAATAAAGAAGACAACTAGCAAGCAGAGGAAATAAAGAAGACAACTAGCAAGCAGAGGAAATAAAGAAGACAACTAGAAAGCAGAGGAAATAAAGAAGACAACTAGCAAGCAGAGGAAATAAAGAAGACAACTAGCAAGCAGAGGAAATAAAGAAGACAACTAGCAAGCAGAGGAAATAAAGAAGACAACTAGCAAGCAGAGGAAATAAAGAAGACAACTAGCAAGCAGAAGAAATAAAGAAGACAACTAGCAAGCAGAGTAAATAAAGGAGACAACTAGCAAGCAGAGGAAATAAAGAAGACAACTAGCAAGCAGAGGAAATAAAGAAGACAAATAGCAAGCAGAGGAAATAAAGAAGACAACTAGCAAACAGAGGAAATAAAGAAGACAACTAGCAAGCAGAGGAAATAAAGAAGACAACTAGCAAGCAGAGGAAATAAAGAAGACAACTAGCAAGCAGAGGAAATAAAGAAGACAACTAGCAAGCAGAGGAAATAAAGAAGACAACTGGAAAGCAGAAGAAATAAAGAAGACAACTAGCAAGCAGAGGAAATAAAGAAGACAACTAGAAAGCAGAGGAAATAAAGAAGACAACTAGCAAGCAGAGGAAATAAAGGAGACAACTAGCAAGCAGAGGAAATAAAGGAGACAACTAGCAAGCAGAGGAAATAAAGAAGACAACTAGAAAGCAGAGGAAATAAAGAAGACAACTAGCAAGCAGAGGAAATAAAGAAGACAACTAGCAAGCAGAGGAAATAAAGAAGACAACTAGCAAGCAGAGGAAATAAAGGAGACAACTAGCAAGCAGAGGAAATAAAGAAGAGAACTAGCAAGCAGAGGAAATAAAGAAGACAACTAGCAAGCAGAGGAAATAAAGAAGACAACTAGCAAGCAGAGGAAATAAAGGAGACAACTAGCAAGCAGAGGAAATAAAGGAGACAACTAGCAAGCGGAGGAAATAAAGGAGACAACTAGCAAGCAGAGGAAATAAAGAAGATAACTAGCAAGCAGAGGAAATAAAGAAGAGAACTAGCAAGCAGAGGAAATAAAAAAGACAACTAGCAAGCAGAGGAAATAAAGAAGAGAACTAGCAAGCAGACGAAATAAAGAAGAGAACTAGCAAGCAGAGGAAATAAAGAAGACAACTAGAAAGCAGAGGAAATAAAGAAGACAACTAGCAAGCAGAGGAAATAAAGAAGAGAACTAGCAAGCAGAGGAAATAAAGAAGACAACTAGCAAGCAGAGGAAATAAAGAAGAGAACTAGCAAGCAGAGGAAATAAAGAAGACAACTAGCAAGCAGAGGAAATAAAGAAGACAACTAGCAAGCAGAGGAAATAAAGAAGATAACTAGCAAGCAGAGGAAATAAAGAAGACAACTAGCAAGCAGAGGAAATAAAGAAGAGAACTAGGAAGCAGAGGAAATAAAGAAGACAACTAGCAAGCAGAGGAAATAAAGAAGACAACTAGCAAGCAGAGGAAATAAAGAAGACAACTAGCAAGCAGAGGAAATAAAGAAGAGAACCAGCAAGCAGAGGAAATAAAGAAGAGAACTAGCAAGCAGAGGAAATAAAGAAGACAACTAGCAAGCAGAGGAAATAAAGAAGACAACTAGCAAGCAGAGGAAATAAAGAAGAGAACTAGCAAGCAGAGGAAATAAAGAAGACAACTAGCAAGCAGAGGAAATAAAGAAGACAACTAGCAAGCAGAGGAAATAAAGAAGACAACTAGAAAGCAGAGGAAATAAAGAAGACAACCAGCAAGCAGAGGAAATAAGGAAGAGAACTAGCAAGCAGAGGAAATAAAGAAGACAACTAGCAAGCAGAGGAAATAAAGAAGACAACTAGCAAGCAGAGGAAATAAAGAAGAGAACTAGCAAGCAGAGGAAATAAAGAAGAGAACTAGCAAGATAGATAATAAGAGGAAGGAAAGATAATTTATACTCTGCTTGAGTCAGTCTTACAAACTTGCTTTCATTATATCTTCTTCTTGTTACACTCTGAAAGGAAATGTTGCTGGGGTTAGAAAGTATGTAGTGATTACCTTCATGTATGTGTGTGTGTGTGTGAGTGTTTGTGTGTATGTGTGTGTTTGTGTGTGTGAGTGTTTGTGTGTGTGTGTGTGTGTGTGTGTGTGTGTGTGTATGTGTATGTGTGTGTGTGAGTGTTTGTGTGTGTATGTGTGTGTGTTGCAAACCTTTGCACTTTCTCTAGTTTCTTCACGTGCTTGGCTAGGTGTGGGTTCCAAACTGGTGCCGCATACTCCAATATGGGCCTAACGTACACGGTGTACAGGGTCCTGAATGATTCCTTATTAAGATGTCGGAATGCTGTTCTGAGGTTTGCTAGGCGCCCATATGCTGCAGCAGTTATTTGGTTGATGTGCGCTTCAGGAGATGTGCCTGGTGTTATACTCACCCCAAGATCTTTTTCCTTGAGTGAGGTTTGTAGTCTCTGGCCCCCTAGACTGTACTCCGTCTGCGGTCTTCTTTGCCCTTCCCCAATCTTCATGACTTTGCACTTGGTGGGATTGAACTCCAGGAGCCAATTGCTGGACCAGGTCTGCAGCCTGTCCAGATCCCTTTGTAGTTCTGCCTGGTCTTCGATCGAGTGAATTCTTCTCATCAACTTCACGTCATCTGCAAACAGGGACACCTCAGAGTCTATTCCTTCCGTCATGTCGTTCACAAATACCAGAAACAGCACTGGTCCTAGGACTGACCCCTGTGGGACCCCGCTGGTCACAGGTGCCCACTCTGACACCTCGCCACGTACCATGACTCGCTGCTGTCTTCCTGACAAGTATTCCCTGATCCATTGTAGTGCCTTCCCTGTTATCCCTGCTTGGTCCTCCAGTTTTTGCACCAATCTCTTGTGTGGAACTGTGTCAAACGCCTTCTTGCAGTCCAAGAAAATGCAATCCACCCACCCCTCTCTCTCTTGTCTTACTGCTGTCACCATGTCATAGAACTCCAGTAGGTTTGTGACACAGGATTTCCCGTCCCTGAAACCATGTTGGCTGCTGTTGATGAGATCGTTCCTTTCTAGGTGTTCCACCACTCTTCTCCTGATAATCTTCTCCATGATTTTGCATACTATACATGTCAGTGACACTGGTCTGTAGTTTAATGCTTCATGTCTGTCTCCTTTTTTAAAGATTGGGACTACATTTGCTGTCTTCCATGCCTCAGGCAATCTCCCTGTTTCGATAGATGTATTGAATATTGTTGTTAGGGGTACACATAGCGCCTCTGCTCCCTCTCTCAATACCCATGGGGAGATGTTATCTGGCCCCATTGCCTTTGAGGTATCTAGCTCACTCAGAAGCCTCTTCACTTCTTCCTCGGTTGTGTGCACTGTGTCCAGCACTTGGTGGTGTGCCCCACCTCTCCGTCTTTCTGGAGTCCCTTCTGTCTCCTCTGTGAACACTTCTTTGAATCTCTTGTTGAGTTCTTCACATACTTCACGGTCATTTCTTGTTGTCTCTCCTCCTTCCTTCCTTAGCCTGATTACCTGGTCCTTGACTGTTGTTTTCCTCCTGATGTGGCTGTACAACAGTTTCGGGTCAGATTTGGCTTTCGCTGCTATGTCATTTTCATATTGTCTTTGGGCCTCCCTTCTTATCTGTGCATATTCGTTTCTGGCTCTACGACTGCTCTCCTTATTCTCCTGGGTCCTTTGCCTTCTATATTTCTTCCATTCCCTAGCACACTTGGTTTTTGCCTCCCTGCACCTTTGGGTAAACCATGGGCTCATCCTGGCTTTTTCATTATTCCTGTTACCCTTGGGTACAAACCTCTCCTCAGCCTCCTTGCATTTTGTTGCTACATATTCCATCATCTCATTAACTGGCTTCCCTGCCAGTTCTCTGTCCCACTGAACCCCGTTCAGGAAGTTCCTCATTCCTGTGTAGTCCCCTTTCTTGTAGTTTGGCTTCATTCGTCCTGGCCTTCCTGCTTCTCCCTCCACTTGTAGCTCTACTGTGTATTCGAAGCTTAAAACCACATGGTCACTGGCCCCAAGGGGTCTTTCATATGTGATGTCCTCGATATCTGCACTACTCAAGGTGAATACTAAGTCCAGCCTTGCTGGTTCATCCTCTCCTCTCTCTCTTGTAGTGTCCCTTACGTGTTGGCACATGAAGTTTTCCAGTACCACCTCCATCATCTTAGCCCTCCATGTATCTTGGCCCCCATGTGGGTCCAAGTTCTCCCAATCGATCTCCTTGTGGTTAAAGTCACCCATGATCAGGAGCTTTGCCCTGCATGCATGAGCTCTTCTGGCCACTCTAGCCAGTGTGTCAACCATCGCTCTATTGCTCTCGTCGTACTCTTGCCTTGGCCTCCTGCTGTTCTGTGGTGGGTTATACATCACTGCTATTACCACCTTGGGACCTCCAGAGTGAAGTGTTCCCGCTATGTAATCACTTTCTTCTCCGCTGTCTCCTCTCTCCAGCTCATCAAAATTCCAGCGATTTTTGATCAGCAACGCCACTCCTCCACCCCCCCTGTTCCCTCTGTCTTTCCTCAGGATTTGGTATCCCGTGGAAAGATGGCATCTGTTATCATACCTGTAAGCTTGGTTTCTGTGAGAGCTATGATGTCCGGTGATGCTTCTTTGACTCTTTCATGCCACTCCTCCCACTTATTGGTTATTCCATCAGCGTTTGTGTACCATACCTTCAGTTTCCTTTCCAACACTGTGGTTTGGGGGGCCTGTGAGGGTGGGAGACCTGGTGGCATACTGTGTTCTATAGCTCGGTGTTGGGTGGAGGCTGTATGTGTAGTGTGTGTGGTGTGTGGGTCTGTGTTTTGTGTGTGTGTGTGTGTGTGTGTGTGTGTGTGTGTGTGTGTGTGTGTGTGTGTGTGTGTGTGTGTGTGTGTGTGTGTGTGTGTGTGTGTGTACTCACCTATTTGTACTCACCTATTTGTGGTTGCAGGGGTCGAGTCACAGCTCCTGGCCCCGCCTCTTCGCTGATTGCTACTAGGTCCTCTCTCTCCCTGCCCCATGAGCTCTATCATACCTCGCCTTAAAACTATGTATGGTTCCCGCCTCCACTACGTCACTTTCTAGGCTATTCCACGGCCTGACTACTCTATGACTGAAGAAATACTTCCTAACATCCCTTTGATTCATCTGAGTCTTCAACTTCCAATTGTGACCTCTTGTGTCTGTGTCCCTTCTCTGGAACATCCCGTCTTTGTCCACCTTGTCTATTCCGCGCAGTATTTTATATGTCGTTATCATGTCTCCCCTGACCCTCCTGTCCTCCAGTGTCGTCAGGCCGATTTCCCTCAACCTTTCTTCGTAGGACAATCCCCGTAGCTCTGGGACTAGTCTTGTTGCAAACCTTTGCACTTTCTCTAATTTCTTGACGTGCTTGACTAGGTGTGGATTCCAAACTGGTGCTGCATACTCCAGTATGGGCCTGACGTAAATGGTATACAGAGTCTTAAACGAATCCTTACTGAGGTATCGGAACGCTATCCGTAGGTTTGCCAGGCGCCCGTATGCTGCAGCAGTTATCTGATTGATGTGCGCCTCAGGAGATATGCTCGGTGTTATACTCACCCCCAGATCTTTTTCCTTGAGTGAGGTTTGCAGTCTTTGGCCATCTAAACTATATTGTGTCTGCGGTCTTCTTTGCCCTTCCCCAATCTTCATGACTTTGCATTTGGCAGGGTTAAATTCAAGGAGCCAGTTGCTGGACCAGGCTTGTAGCCTGTCCAGGTCTCTTTGTAGTCCTGCCTGATCCTCATCCGATTTGATTCTTCTCATTAACTTCACATCATCTGCAAACAAGGACACTTCTGAGTCTATCCCTTCCGTTATGTCGTTCACATATACCAAGAACAGCACAGGTCCTAGGACTGACCCCTGTGGAACCCCGCTTGTCACAGGCGCCCACTCTGACACCTCGTCGCGTACCATGACTCGTTGTTGCCTCCCTGTCAGGTATTCTCTGATCCATTGCAGTGCCTTTCCTGTTATGTGTGCCTGATCCTCTAGCTTTTGCAGTAACCTCTTGTGAGGAACTGTGTCGAAGGCCTTCTTGCAGTCCAAAAAAATGCAGTCGATCCACCCCTCTCTCTCTTGTCTTACTTCTGTCACCTTGTCATAAAACTCTAGTAGGTTTGTGACACAGGATTTTCCTTCCCTGAAACCGTGCTGGTTGTCAATTATACACTTGTTTCTTTCCAGGTGCCCCACCACTCTCCTCCTGATGATCTTCTCCATGACCTTGCATACTATACACGTTAGTGATACAGGTCTGTAGTTTAGTGCCTCATGTCTGTCTCCCTTTTTAAAAATTGGGACTACATTTGCCATTTTCCATACCTCAGGGAGTTGCCCAGTTTCAAATGATGTGTTGAAGATCTTTGTTAATGGCTCACACAATATCTCTGCTCCCTCTTTAAGGACCCATGGAGAGATGTTGTCTGGTCCCACCGCCTTTGAGGTGTGTTCGCATGTGTGTGTGTGTGTGTGTGTGTGTGTGTGTGTGTGTGTGTGTCTGGTGTGTGTGTGTGGTGTGTGTGTGTGCGTGGTGTTTGTGTGTGTGTGTGTGTGTGTGTGTGTGTGTGTGTCTGTGTGTGTGTATGTGTGTGTGTGTGTGTGTGTGTGTGTGTGTGTGTGTGTGTGTGTGTCACCTGTGTACTCACCTAATTGTGGTTGCAGGGGTCGAGACCGAGTCATAGCTCCTGGCCCCGCCTCTTCACTGATTGCTACTAGGTCCTCTCTCTCCCTGCTCCATGAGCTTTATCATACCTCGCCTTAAAACTATGTATGGTTCCCGCCTCCACTACTTCACTTTCTAGGCTATTCCACGGCTTGACTACTCTATGACTGAAGAAATACTTCCTAACATCCCTTTGATTCATCTGAGTCTTCAACTTCCAATTGTGACCTCTTGTGTCTGTGTCCCATCTCTGGAACATCCCGTCTTTGTCCACCTTGTCTATTCCGCGCAGTATTTTATATGTCGTTATCATGTCTCCCCTGACCCTCCTGGCCTCCAGTGTCGTCAGGCCGATTTCCCTCAACCTTTCTTCGTAGGACAATCCCCGTAGCTCTGGGACTAGTCTTGTTGCAAACCTTTGCACTTTCTCTAATTTCTTGACGTGCTTGACTAGGTGTGGATTCCAAACTGGTGCTGCATACTCCAGTATGGGCCTGACGTAAATGGTATACAGAGTCTTGAACGAATCCTTACTGAGGTATCGGAACGCTATCCGTAGGTTTGCCAGGCGCCCGTATGCTGCAGCAGTTATCTGATTGATGTGCGCCTCAGGAGATATGCTCGGTGTTATACTCACCCCCAGATCTTTTTCCTTGAGTGAGGTTTGCAGACTTTGGCCATCTAAACTATATTGTGTCTGCGGTCTTCTTTGCCCTTCCCCAATCTTCATGACTTTGCATTTGGCAGGGTTAAACTCAAGGAGCCAGTTGCTGGACCAGGCTTGTAGCCTGTCCAGGTCTCTTTGTAGTCCTGCCTGATCCTCATCCGATTTGATTCTTCTCATTAACTTCACATCGTCCGCAAACAAGGACACTTCTGAGTCTATCCCTTCCGTTATGTCATTCACATATACCAAGAACAGCACAGGTCCTAGGACTGACCCCTGTGGAACCCCGCTTGTCACAGGCGCCCACTCTGACACCTCGTCACGTACCATGACTCGTTGTTGCCTCCCTGTCAGGTATTCTCTGATCCATTGCAGTGCCTTTCCTGTTATGTGTGCCTGATCCTCTAGCTTTTGCAGTAACCTCTTGTGAGGAACTGTGTCGAAGGCCTTCTTGCAGTCCAAAAAAATGCAGTCGATCCACCCCTCTCTCTCTTGTCTTACTTCTGTCACCTTGTCATAAAACTCTAGTAGGTTTGTGACACAGGATTTTCCCTCCCTGAAACCATGCTGGTTGTCAATTATACACTTGTTTCTTTCCAGGTGCTCCACCACTCTCCTCCTGATGATCTTCTCCATGACCTTGCATACTATACACGTTAGTGATACAGGTCTGTAGTTTAGTGCCTCATGTCTGTCTCCCTTTTTAAAAATTGGGACTACATTTGCCATCTTCCATACCTCAGGGAGTTGCCCAGTTTCAAATGATGTGTTGAAGATCTTTGTTAATGGTACACACAATATCTCTGCTCCCTCTTTAAGGACCCACGGAGAGATGTTGTCTGGTCCCACCGCCTTTGAGGTGTCAAGTTCGCATAGCAGCTTCTTCACCTCCTCCTTGGTTATATGTACCTCATCCAGCACTTGCTGGTGCACCCCCCTGCTCTGATTTCCTGGAGTCCTACTGGTTTCCACTGTAAATACTTCTTTAAATCTTGTGTTGAGCTCCTGACATACCTCCCGGTCGTTTCTTGTGAATTCCCCATCACCCTTCCTCAGTCTGATTACCTGGTCCTTGACTGTTGTTTTCCTCCTGATGTGGCTGTACAACAGCTTCGGGTCAGTCTTGACTTTCGATGCTATGTCATTTTCGTATTGCCGCTGAGCCTCCCTTCTTATCTGTGCATATTCGTTTCTGGCTCTTCGGCTAATCTCTTTATTTTCCTGAGTTCTCTGTCTTCTGTACCTTTTCCATTCTCTAGTACACCTAGTTTTTGCCTCCCTACACCTTTGGGTGAACCAAGGACTCGTTCTGTTCTTCCCATTATTTCTGTTTCCCTTGTGTGTGTGTGTGTGTGTGTGTGTGTGTGTGTGTGTGTGTGTGTGTGTGTGTGTGTGTGTGTGTGTGTGTGTGTGTGTGTGTGTGTGTGTGTGTGTGTGTGTGTGTGGGGGTGTGTGTGTGTGTGTGTGTGTGTGTGTGTGTGTGTGTGTGTGTGTGTGTGTGTGTGTGTGTGTGTGTGTGTGTGTGTGTGTGTGTGTGTGTGTGTGTGTGTGTGTGTGTGTGTGTGTGTGTGTGTGTGTGTGTGTGTGTGTGTGTGTGTGTGTGTGTGTGTGTGTGTGTGTGTGTGTGTGTGTGTGTGTGTGTGTGTGTGTGTGTGTGTGTGTGTGTGTGTGTGTGTGTGTGTGTGTGTGTGTGTGGTGTGTGTGTGTGTGTGTGTGTGTGTGTGTGTGTGTGTGTGTGTGTGTGTGTGTGTGTGTGTGTGTGTGTGTGTGTGTGTGTGTGTGTGTGTGTGTGTGTGTGTGTGTGTGTGTGTGTGTGTGTGTGTGTGTGTGTGTGTGTGTGTGTGTACTCACCTAGTTGTACTCACCTAGTTGAGGTTGCGGGGGTCGAGTCCGAGCTCCTGGCCCCGCCTCTTCACTGATCGCTACTAGGTCACTCTCCCTGAGCCGTGAGCTTTATCATACCTCTGCTTAAAGCTATGTATGGATCCTGCCTCCACTACATCGCTTCCCAAACTATTCCACTTACTGACTACTCTGTGGCTGAAGAAATACTTCCTAACATCCCTGTGATTCATCTGTGTCTTTAGCTTCCAACTGTGTCCCCTTGTTACTGTGTCCAATCTCTGGAACATCCTGTCTTTGTCCACCTTGTCAATTCCTCTCAGTATTTTGTATGTCGTTATCATGTCCCCCCTATCTCTCCTGTCCTCCAGTGTCGTCAGGTTGATTTCCCTTAACCTCTCCTCGTAGGACATACCTCTTAGCTCTGGGACTAGTCTTGTTGCAAACCTTTGCACTTTCTCTAGTTTCTTTACGTGCTTGGCTAGGTGTGGGTTCCAAACTGGTGCCGCATACTCCAATATGGGCCTAACGTATACGGTGTACAGGGTCCTGAACGATTCCTTATTAAGATGTCGGAATGCTGTTCTGAGGTTTGCTAGGCGCCCATATGCTGCAGCAGTTATTTGGTTGATGTGCGCTTCAGGAGATGTGCCTGGTGTTATACTCACCCCAAGATCTTTTTCCTTGAGTGAGGTTTGTAGTCTCTGACCCCCTAGACTGTACTCCGTCTGCGGCCTTCTTTGCCCTTCCCCAATCTTCATGACTTTGCACTTGGTGGGATTGAACTCCAGGAGCCAATTGCTGGACCAGGTCTGCAGCCTGTCCAGATCCCTTTGTAGTTCTGCCTGGTCTTCGATCGAGTGTATTCTTCTCATCAACTTCACGTCATCTGCAAACAGGGACACCTCAGAGTCTATTCCTTCCGTCATGTCGTTCACAAATACCAGAAACAGCACTGGTCCTAGGACTGACCCCTGCGGGACCCCGCTGGTCACAGGTGCCCACTCTGACACCTCGCCACGTACCATGACTCGCTGCTGTCTTCCTGACAAGTATTCCCTGATCCATTGTAGTGCCTTCCCTGTTATCCCTGCTTGGTCCTCCAGTTTTTGCACCAATCTCTTGTGTGGAACTGTGTCAAACGCCTTCTTGCAGTCCAAGAAAATGCAATCCACCCACCCCTCTCTCTCTTGTCTTACTGCTGTCACCATGTCATAGAACTCCAGTAGGTTTGTGACACAGGATTTCCCGTCCCTGAAACCATGCTGGCTGCTGTTGATGAGATCATTCCTTTCTAGGTGTTCCACCACTCTTCTCCTGATAATCTTCTCCATGATTTTGCATACTATACATGTCAGTGACACTGGTCTGTAGTTTAATGCTTCATGTCTGTCTCCTTTTTTAAAGATTGGGACTACATTTGCTGTCTTCCATGCCTCAGGCAATCTCCCTGTTTCGATAGATGTATTGAATATTGTTGTTAGGGGTACACATAGCGCCTCTGCTCCCTCTCTCAATACCCATGGGGAGATGTTATCTGGCCCCATTGCCTTTGAGGTATCTAGCTCACTCAGAAGCCTCTTCACTTCTTCCTCGGTTGTGTGCACTGTGTCCAGCACTTGGTGGTGTGCCCCACCTCTCCGTCTTTCTGGAGTCCCTTCTGTCTCCTCTGTGAACACTTCTTTGAATCTCTTGTTGAGTTCTTCACATACTTCACGGTCATTTCCTGTTGTCTCTCCTCCTTCCTTCCTTAGCCTGATTACCTGGTCCTTGACTGTTGTTTTCCTCCTGATGTGGCTGTACAACAGTTTCGGGTCAGATTTGGCTTTCGCTGCTATGTCATTTTCATATTGTCTTTGGGCCTCCCTTCTTATCTGTGCATATTCATTTCTGGCTCTACGACTGTTCTCCTTATTCTCCTGGGTCCTTTGCCTTCTATATTTCTTCCATTCCCTAGCACACTTGGTTTTTGCCTCCCTGCACCTTTGGGTAAACCATGGGCTCATCCTGGCTTTTTCATTACTCCTGTTACCCTTGGGTACAAACCTCTCCTCAGCCTCCTTGCATTTTATTGCTACATATTCCATCATCTCATTAACTGGCTTCCCTGCCAGTTCTCTGTCCCACTGAACCCCGTTCAGGTAGTTCCTCATTCCTGTGTAGTCCCCTTTCTTGTAGTTTGGCTTCATTCGTCCTGGCCTTCCTGCTTCTCCCTCCACTTGTAGCTCTACTGTGTATTCGAAGCTTACAACCACATGGTCACTGGCCCCAAGGGGTCTTTCATATGTGATGTCCTCGATATCTGCACTACTGAAGGTGAATACTAAGTCCAGCCTTGCTGGTTCATCCTCTCCTCTCTCTCTTGTAGTGTCCCTTACGTGTTGGTACATGAAGTTCTCCAGTACCACCTCCATCATCTTAGCCCTCCAAGTATCTTGGCCCCCATGTGGGTCCAAGTTCTCCCAATCTATCTCCTTGTGGTTAAAGTCACCCATGATCAGGAGCTTTGCCCTGCATGCATGAGCTCTTCTGGCCACTCTAGCCAGTGTGTCAACCATCGCTCTATTGCTCTCGTCGTACTCTTGCCTTGGCCTCCTGCTGTTCTGTGGTGGGTTATACATCACTGCTATTACCACCTTGGGACCTCCAGAGTGAAGTGTTCCCACTATGTAATCACTTTCTTCTCCGCTATCTTCTCTCTCCAGCTCATCAAAATTCCAGCGATTTTTGATCAGCAACGCCACTCCTCCACCCCCCCTGTTCCCTCTGTCTTTCCTCAGGATTTGGTATCCCGTTGGAAAGATGGCATCTGTTATCATACCTGTAAGCTTGGTTTCTGTGAGAGCTATGATGTCCGGTGATGCTTCTTTGACTCTTTCTTGCCACTCCTCCCACTTATTTGTTATTCCATCAGCGTTTGTGTACCATACCTTCAGTTTCCTTTCCAACA